>NC_132848.1:6363636-6666666 GCF_048164855.1 Canis lupus baileyi | reverse complement strand
GTATGTACAGGTAGATTGTAGCCATTCATAGAACAAAGTTGTTTCCTGTATTTTGGTTTCTAGCAGATTAGTTTTAATGGAAGAAAAAGTAGATCTCCAGATCAAAAATAGATCTTGGGGGATCGCTGGGTGGTTCAGTAGCTTAGTGCCTGCCTTCTGCCCAGGGCATGATCCTGGAGTCCTGGGATCGAGTCCCACATTAGGCTCCCCACATGGAGCCTGCTTTCTCTCTCTCTCTCTCTCTCTCTCTCTGTCTCTCATGAATAAATAAATAAAATCTTTTAAAAAAATAGATCTTGATCACTTTTCCTACAGAAAAGCACCTATTAGTATACACAAGGGACTATGATAAATATTTATGGACTATAATGCATGCCCTTTTGGGGAAAAATAGGTTGAATAAATAAAATCAGAATGACTTAAAAATTCTGTATTGTTTTGCAACATACCAAAGTCTCTGACTCAATGTCTATCTAGTTAAAGACAGCTATAGATAATTTTGCCAAGAAAGTGAATAATTAATTATATTACCTTGTTCATTAGAGGATGTACCTTATGCCTTCAGGTATGGCTCAGGTGTGTGTTTTTTTCCTGCTCAACTATTTAATGATCATATGCTTACTGAAATATTATTCACATAGTAATTCACTGGATAGTTACTAAATACCAAGCCCTTTACAAGGTGGTGAGTATGAAGAAATAAATAACTTGCATTCTCAGAACTCACAACATGACAGGGAGGTGGATCCCTATATAATTTTACAAAGAAAAGATCTATGAACAGTATTTTTAAAAAGGGGGGACTAATATTTATTAAGGGCTTAATTCTTCAAATAAGACTTAATTCTTTACATAAACCTTTTCACTTTATTTCCATAAGCACCCGTTAAACAGGAATTCATTTATTTGTTCATCAAATAAAAATATGAACCTTTACTATCTGTTAAGTAATATTCTAGACTCGAGAGATAAAGCTGTTAGCAAAGTAGACAGAACACCTTTCCTTGTGGAGTTAACATCTCTTTGGGGAAGGAAAAACAAAAATAAGCAAAATAAGTAAGCAAACTATATACGAATGTAATGATAAGAGCTATGAAGAAAAGAAAGATGGTAAAAGTGATACAGAGCATTGGCAGGTTATAGTTCTGGCTGGATGAGAAGAGATTTTTTGTTATGTAATATTTAATAGTTTATTAGATTATTATTACTAAATATAGAAGCCAAGGTCAGAAAGGGTAATTTAATTTGCTGAAAGTCACACAAGATCTAGAAGAGCCCAGATTTAAAGAGAGTTCTTGAGATTTCCTTTTATTGCCAATAGAGCTTATGACCTACCAAGAGTGTATTCTTGCCACCATAGCAATTTTACAGTTTCTTAAAACAAACAAAAAGCAATAATTTTCTTCTCCTGTTATATATGGTTTCATCAATTAGATTGAAAGAGGAATAACTTTTTGAACTGACTTCCCTAACAGTAGTGGAAAATCTAGAGATCTTGGATAACCCTGGAGTGAGAGCTCATATACTGTTTCTGGAGTACAGCACTCAGTTACGTGACTGATGTTAGGGTGACTTTTGGAAGTCTTAAGTGTAGCCCTGTGCTTCTGACATTTTGTTACTGCCTGCCTTTTCTAAGTACAGTAGAGCACATTGTAAGGCATTTCAAGCTTTCTACCTCCCTGTGAGTCAAAACACATCTGGCAGCAAGACCAATAAATTTGGCAGTCAGCCAGCAAGTCTGACAGCAAATCCCTTTTGAGAGTCAGCCTGGTGAAACACGAATAAAGGAAGTTCACCATTATGCCGATTTACCTGGCAACCTGCATCACCTTTATGTCCACTTCTTCAACCCTCCATATCGTTTCTTTATAAATAGGACAATGATTTCAAGTGGCTCAGGATTTTTCTAGCAGTTCTTATTCAACCCTAAAGGATTAGCTTTTTACTCTGACCAAAGCTAGTTGCCAGGTCACCATTTAAGCCCCTCAAAGACATCCCAGTTGATTATAACTGCTGTTTTCTTTGTTATCAAAGGATTTGTACTTTCTTTTTGGCCGCGAAACTATCCAGATTGAATAAGATCTGTTGGCCTAGGACCAGTCCTGTCAATTTTTCAAGTACCACCCAGTGCCACATTGTTTTGAGTTAGTTAATGCTATAAAACTCTTCCAGGAACCATCTGAAAAACGGTTACATGGAATACCATGCAAAAAAGAAAGTGTACCCCCTCTTGTTTTCAGAAACATTGCTTGAGAACATCTCTAGTGTTTGAAATCAAACTGGAAGCACTCTAAATGGGGTTATAATGACAAAGAAATCCCTACTATCCCATTCCATCTTAACCTTTATTCCCTGGGAGAGCTTATGCTCTCTGGAATTTACTAAAGAACTATCATTGTCTGGCATGACTGCTAAACTTTCTCAAGAGAAGTTTGTTGCATCTATGTTTTATGTATTCTTACATCTTTCCAGTATTAATATACTACTACTACTAATATATTTCAAGTCAAATTTTATAAACCATTTTATTAGCTTGGAAATACAATTTTATAATATGACAGATTACATAGCAATATAAGCTTGTCATTTTAGATGAGAAGCCATTAAAAATACCTCAACTTTTAGAGTTTTAGTCAGTTTTACTACCTGCTATGTCAAACCTCTCAAATTTCTAAATTTCCATAATGATTATAGTTCAATGAATACTTTAATGTCCCATGTTATGCTCTGAATCCCATAGCAGTTGAATGAGTAGGTGAGAGGCAATAAATATGTGCCCTGAATTCATTTAAATACTTGCTCTTGATGTCTTTATTTACTCACTTACTGACAACTTTCTGAACCTAAAGGAAACTCTTGAAACTGTTACCATACAATCAGAGGATATGACAAATCCATGTTTGTCTCTCCCTTATCACTTTTAATAATATCAGACTCTCTCTATTTCATGAAATTTTAGAATATCAAAGCTAGAAGTTTCCTACAGGTATTATTTAGTATATTTACCTATTTTTACCCATGGGAAGACAGAGGTAGGAGAAGTAACTTGTTCAGTGTTACATAGGTAAAATATAGTAGATATTGAACTGTATGGTAAGCAGTATTCTAAGATGATTTCCAAGACTGCCACTTCATTATATACACATCTTGTATAATCCCCTCCATTTGAGTTGCAGGTGAGTGAAATAACACATCACTTCCATGAGGAGGTTATAGTATATGGCAGGTAAAGAAATTCTGGAGTTATAATTGAGATCTCTAATAAGTTAACTATGTTAATCAAATGGAAGATTAGCTTTGGAAGGCCTGACCAAATTAGATGAACTTTTTAAAAGAAGATCTAGAGGTCAGAGGTAAAATAAACCAGGGAGATTAGAAGCAACAGAAATTCTATCACAAGAAGAAGGAAGAAGGAAGGAGAAGGAAGAAGGAAGAAAGAAGGAAGAAGAAGGAAGAAAGAAGGAGAAGGAAGAAGAAGAAGGAGGAGGAGGAGGAGGAGGAGGAGGAAGAACAGCCATTCTGTAAACTGTCTTCAGATGCAAATACACAGCAAGAACTGGAAGGAAGCCTCTAAGAGCTGAGTAGAGCCACCAGGTGGTGACAGCAATAAAATGGGTAATTCAGTCCTACAAGGAACTGAATTCTGCCAACTGGTGAACCTGGAAGAGAACTCTGAGATTTTAGCCATGACTAACACTTATTTCAGCCTGGTGTTAGCCTAAGTGAGAACCCAGCTAACCTATCTCTGTATTCCTAACTTATGAAAGCTTTTAGATAATAAATTGTATTATTTTAGGCAATCAATTTTTCATTACTTTCTACATAGTAATAGAAAGCTAATATAAGTCAGATTTTCTTATTCCAAAGTCAATGACTTTTTGTATCTTACCCAAACTTTGTTAATAACATATGCATAATAAAATTAAGGACCACGTAAAGCAAACCCAGATATAACTACTTTTAATATGACTAAACATTGTCTTCATATTTTTGGACATTTGATTTACAGGTCTGGATTGTGCCAGAACACAGTCTGTTACCATCTGTGAATCCATACACATTTATTTCATTCATTCATTCCTTCCTAGAAAGCAAAACTAAGATGTGTATTTTCTTTGTTATTTTTTTAGTACCAGATAGCATAAGTACTAAATGCAATAAGTCAAAAGAATACCTAGGGTTTTTTTTAAGATTTTATTTATTCATGAGAGACACACAGAGAGGCAGAGACCCAGGCAGAGGGAGAAGCAGGCTCCATGCAGGGAGCCCATGTAGGACTCGGTCCTGGGACTCCAGGATCATGCCCTGGGCTGAAGGCAGGCACCCTACCACTGAGCCACCCAGGCATCCCAAGAATATCTAGTTTTCATGGGACAATGAATGTCATTTCCTAAGGGTAAATGTAAAAGGAAAAGAAGGTATGACAGAGCTAATAAATTGATAAATTAAACTCAGAAAAGGAAATACTCCTTATTACTTTCAATTTGAAAGCCTGATTCTTACTTCAAACCACACAGATCGGTACTGTTTCTCTGAATTTCAGGTGCACCTTTAGGAAAACCAATTAAGTTCCTTTGACTCTGCTGGTTTTCCTCTGTAGACTAGAAAAAAAAAATCTACCATAAGATAAGCTTCAACACATAAAACTGAAACAACTTTCTGTCCCCAGCACTATTCCCTGCATGCTAAGGCTATGGATATGCCCTACCTTCAGCATTCTTCTGCAGCCTCAGTAATGCCTGTGGATGAGCACAGGCAGATGAGCACAGTCTACAGGGGATACCCCTTGATCACCTGGCCCTGGTAGCCAGAAGAGTTTGTATTTCTACACAGAACTAGATTAATGGAAAGAAAGTTCTAGGCAGGCTACTCCGCCCCAGGGTATGATAGAGATAGCAGACTGAAGCAGACACCTAGTATAGCTGTGCAAAAGGCCTATTTACTTGTCCTAGAGCTCCAACCTAAAGGACAGCCTTCAGGTTTATTATACATCTGGATGCTACAGAGCCTACAGGGAACACAGACACGGAAAATATCATTCTTGTGCCCTCCCTGGGACTTGCCACAGTTCCCTGGTACCTCCATGGAAAGAGTTTACAACTTGCCTAAAGCTTGACTTTTTTCAACTGTTATCTAAGGGACACTTATACATCTCTATATATTTATACTCACACATGATTATATATATTTACATTCTTTAAAACCAGCTGCCAGAGGATCTAGCTTCCAATCAGCCTGAAAACTAGGTGCTGAGATGATCTACGAGCAGATCTTGGCACAGTCTCAACAATTGAGACATATCAAGAATAATCAGGATACATAGACAATCATAAAATTCTGAGAGACAGCCAAGAGGGAGGGAAATGTTAAGTTTCATCTTCTCCACAAGACCACTCATCAAAACTGGGAGAGGTAGCTGTTTCACCTGACACAGAAACAGAGAGAATCAAAGAATATGAGGAAAGAGATGGATATGTTCCAAATGAAAATATAAGACAAAACCTCAGAAAAGGACCTTTAGAAAATGGGATAAATGATCTACCAGATAAAGAATTCAAAGTAATGGTCATAAAAATACCACCACATTGTGTGTCAACTATACTTAAAAAAATAGTAATCTTTAAAAAGTTCAAATAAAAATTCTCACCAAACTTAGGAGTAAAATGGATGAACACAGTGAGAACTTCAACAAACAGAAAATATGAAAAGTATGAGACAGAAGTCACAGAGGTGGAGAACAGAATAACTGAACTGAAAAATACACTAGAGGGGGCTCAGCAGCAGAAGAATGGATCAGTAACCTGGAAGACTGGGCAGCAGAACTCACCCAAACAGAGCAGCATAAAGAAAAAAGAATCTTAAAGAGTGAAGATAGCTTAAGAAATCCATGGGACAAAATGAAGTGAAATAACATGTATATTATAGGAGTCCCAGAAGAAGAGAGAAGGAAATGGGCAGAAAACTTATGTGAAGAAATAAAGACTATGAATGTTCCTAACCTGGAGAAAGAAAGAGACATCCAAATAGAGGAGGCACAGATAATCCCAAATAAAAGGAGCCCAAAGAGATTTACACCAAGACACATTACAATTAAGGTATCAAAAGTTAAAGGTAAAAAAAGTTAAAGATAAAAAGAGAATCTTAAAAATAACAAGAGAAAAAAAACTTATGTACAAGGGAACCCCCATAAAGGCTTTCAGCTGTTTTTTCAGAAGAAACTTTTTAGACCAGAAGAAGGTACCATGATATATTCAAAATGTAGAAACAAAGGAACAAAAACCGTAAAGAGTACTCAACCCAGAACGGTTATTATTTAAATTTGAGAGATGGAAGAGTTTTCTGGTAAAGCAAAAGCTAAAGGAGTTCAGCACCACTAAACCAGCTCACCAAGAAATGTTAAAGCTGAAAAGACACTAATAACAAGACCGCAAATGAAAGTAAAAATTTCATTAAAGGCAAATATACAGTAAAGGGTGTGGATTTAAAACTAGAGCTAGTATAAAGGTAAAAAGACAAAAGTAGTAAAATTAACTATAATAATCAGTTAAGGGATACACAAAATAAAAAGATGCAAAATATGACACTGAAAATATGAAATGCCTGGTGGGTATAAAAATATAAAATTTTTAGAATTCATTCAAATTTAAGTTACCATCAACGTAAAATAGACTGTTATACATACACAGGCTGTTATGTAAATCTCATGGTAACCACAAAGCAAAAAACCTATAGTGTATACACAAAATATAAGAAAGGTATCTAAATATAACACTACAGAAAAGCATCAAACCAGAAGAGAAGAGGAAAGAGCAGAAAAAAACAACAAAAACAGCTAGGAAACCATTAACAAAATGTCAATAAGTACATAACTGTCAATAATTACTTTAAATGTAAATGGTCTAAATGCTCCAGTCAAAAGTCACAGAATTATGTGACTAATTCTAAAAGACACATAAAAAGATAAAAAGACAAGAGTCATCTATATGTTGCCTACAGGAGACACACACTCAGACTGAAAGTGAAAGGGATGGAAAAAAGATATTCCATACAAATGGAAATGAAAACTGGTACAGACATTCTTAGACAAAATAGACTTTAAAACAAATACTATAATAAAAGACAAAAAAGGGCATTGCAAAAGGACAAAGGGGTCAATCCAACAAGAGGATATCACATTTGTAAACATTTATGCACTCAACATAGGAGCATCTAACTATATAAAGCAATGTTCATATACCTAAAGGGAGAAATTGACAGCAATACAGTAATAGTAGGGAACCTTTATACCCCACTTACATCAATGAACAAATCATCTAGACAGAAAATAAGAAAATATCAGGCTTCAGCAACACATTAAACCAGATGTTAATAAACACATACACACATTTCATCTAAAACAGCAGAATATACATCCTTCTCAAGTACACATGGAACATTCTCCAAGACAGATCACATGTTAGGCCACCAAAAAAATCTCAATGTATTTAATAAGACTGAAATCATATTAAGCATCTTCTTTAACCACAATGGTATGAAACTAAAAATCGATTATAAGAAGAAAACTGGAAAATCTCAAATATGTGGAGATTCAATAACATGCTACTGAACACCCAATGGGCCAACAAAGGAATCAAATGAGAAATCAAATATATACCATGAGACAAATGAAAATAGAAGTTTAACAATCCAAAAACTATAGGATGGAGCAATAGTAGTTCTAGGAAAGAAGCATAGCAATACAGGCTTACGTCAAGATTTAAGAAAAATCTCAAATAAATAATGTAATTTTACATCTAAATGAACTAGAAAAAGAAGAAGAAATAAGGCCCAAAGTTAGTACAAGGAAGAATTATAAAGACCAGAGCAGACATAAATGAAAGAGAGATAAAAAGCAATAGAAGAGATTAATGAAACCAAGAGCTGGTTCTTAGAAAAGGTAAACAAAATTGACAAACATTTAGCTAGACACATAAAGTAAAAACGAATTTTCAAATTCAGAAATGAAAAAAATACAACTGTTACCACAGAAATACATAGTTAATAAGAGACTACTATGAACAATTATATACCAACAAATTGGACAATGTAGAAAAAAATGGATAGATTCCTAGAAACATACAATCTTCCAAGACTGAATTGGGAAAAAAAATAGATAAATCTGAAAAGACCAATTACTAGTAAGGAGAGTGAATCAATAATCAAAGACCTCCCCAAAACAAAAACCCAGGACCAGATAGCTTTACTGGTGAATTCTACCAAACATTCAAAGATTTAATACCTATCCTTTCCAAATTCTTCCAAAAAATTGAAGAGGAGGGAATGCTTCCAAACTCATTTTATGAGGCTAGCACTCTAATAACAAAGCCCGACAAGGATATCACAGAAAGAAAAGAGGGGAAAGAAGGAAGGGAGGGAGGGAGAAAAAAGTAAGGAAAGGAAAAGAAAAAGGAAAAGAAAATTATTAGGCTAATATCCTTGACGAACAGATGCAAAATCCTCAATAAATTCAACATTAAAAGAATTGCACACCATGATCAAGTGGGATTTATCCCAGAGATATAAGGATGGTTCAACATCTATAATCTATATGATACACTGAATTAACAAAATTAAATATACAAATCTTAATTAACAGATACTGAAAAGGCATTTGACAAAATTCAACATCCATTTATGACAAAAACTCTCAACAAAGTCAGTATAGAGAGAATATACTTCAACATAATAAAGGCCATATATCACAAATCCACTGCTGACATGATACCCAATGGTGAAAAGCTGAAAGGTTTCTTCTAAGATAAGGAATAAGATAAGGATGCCCACTCTCAGGACTTTTATTCAACATAGTATTGAAAGGTTTTGTCACATCAGTTAGGCAAGAAAAAGAAATGAAAGGTATCCAGATTGGAAAGGAAGAAGTAAAACTGTCACTATTTGCAGATAACATGATACTGTATATCCTTAAGGACTCCGCCAAAACAAAAAACAAAAAACAAACAAACAAACAAAAAACTGCTGGAACTAATAAATGAATTCAGTAAAGTTGCAGGATACAAAATCAATATACAGAAATCTGTTGTTTCCGTACACTAATAATGAACTATCAGAAAAGGAAATTAGGAAAAGAACTCTATTATTTCATTGTAAAAAAGAACTAAAATCCCTAGGAATAAATTTAACCAAGAAGGTGAAAGACATGTACAGTGAAAACTATAAGACACTGAAGAACGAAACTGAAGAAGACACAAATAAATGGAAAGATATTTTGTGCTTGTGGATTAAAAGAATTGATACATTAAAAAGTCCATACTATCCAAAACAACCCACAGATTCATTGCAAATTCTATCAAATTCCAATGGCATTTCTCACAGAACTATAACAAACAAGATCTTAAAATCTGTATGGAGCCACAAAAGAAGGATGCCTGGGTGGCTCAGCAGTTTAGCCCCTGCCTTGGGCTCAGGGCATGATCCTGGAGTCCCGGGATCGAGTCCCGCATTGGGCTCCCTTGCATGGAGCCTGCCTCTGCCTGTGTCTCTGCCTCTCTGTGTGTCTCTCATGAATAAATGAATAGAATCTTAAAAAAAAAAAGGAACCACAAAAGATCCTGAATAGCCAAAGCAATCTTTAGAAAGAAAGATACAAGCTGTAGGTATCACACTTTCTGATTTTAAACTATATTACAAAGCTACAGTAATCGGAACAGTATGGCATTGGCATAAAAAACAGACACATAGATAAATGGAGCAGAATAGAGAGCCCCAAAAGAAACCCTCGCATATGTGGTCAATTAACTTATGACAAAGGATCTAAGAATACACAGTGGGGAAAGAACAGTCTCTTCAAAAAATAGTGTTGGGAAAACTGGACAACCACATGCCAAAGAATGAAACTGGCCCACTATCTTACACCATACACAAAAAAATTAAGTCAAAATGGATTAAAAACTTGAATGTGAAATCTGAAACCACAAAACTCCTAGAAGAAAACATGGGCAGTACGCTCCTTGTCATTGGTCTTGGCAATGAATTTCTTAATCTTATTCAAAAATCAAAGACAAGAGCAAAAATAAGCAAATGGAACTCCTTTAAAAAACAAAACAATAAAAAAAAAAAAAGCCCTTCTGCACAGTCAAGGTGGAGAAGAAGGTTCTTCTCTTGGTGGAGAGAAGGTTCTGAGATGCAGTATCTAGGTCTTTTCTTCACCCTGAGGGGTGGTAATGGAAGGTCTGAGGACAGCATAGTTTAAGACACAGTGTGTTCATTGACTCTGCTTTGAGAAAAGTAAACTTTGGCTACCAGCTGGCTGAGTATTGGCCCCTTCTGGTGGACTATCTGAAAGACTTCTGGAACAAAGGCTTTTGTAGCGAGTACAAAATATTTCATTTTCTAAATCTCTCATTTACCAGGTATATAAGGCGGCAAGTTATTTAGTCTTTGAAATAAGTAACTTATTCTTTTGAACTCTTTTGAAATGCTCTCCTCATCTACTAAAAAAATGGGAGTAGTGATATGCACCTCCACGGAAGCCTTAGAAGAATTAATCACCTTATATGGTGTTTGGCATATATTAGATGTAAACTAAAATCCGGTTTCCCTGTTGTTTAATCCACCTGCAGATTGTGGGGTTGCCTGAAAGAAGTCCCTAATCTTTTTTTCAGAAGTAAGTCTGGATGTCTTCAAGGGCAAATTTCAGTGTTTAAGGAAGTGAAGATACATCCTTGACCTGAAAGAATTTTGAGAAGTGCAGTTACCTAATGTCCACCTATATTAGATATCATATCATTTAATATCAAGCCTCACTTCCCTGCAATGAGTCCCTTAAGGAAACACATCTGCAAGGTTAAGTAGAAATAATTAAATATGTGAACTTATTAAGTAAAATGCAAAACATGGCTGTGAATATGATATTCTAGATTTTACCATAATTAATATTCATCGCTTCATATTTTAAATGAATCAATTACAATATTTTGGTAAACATTTACTTGATACACACTGTGTATTAGATTAGACCAAATTAGACTATTAAAGTACAAAAAACATAAATGTCATATATTTTGTGCCCTTGAGGGGATAACAATCTTTTTTTTTTTTTTTTTTGAGGGGATAACAATCTAATTGTTTTTCCAAATGAAATTGAATATCTTTAGCCCATTTCATGAGTCCTTTCCTAGAACATGATTGAAAGACCATGCCATTAGAATAAAAGTGAATTTATCTCTTGGTCTGCTAAGCAATAAGAATATGCATTCAAATTGCTCACATAAGAGGGCAAAATAAGTAAAATGGCTGAGTCTAAACCTTCCCTGTTCTAAAAATGATAATTCTTTTAATGTAGAGAAGGGCCACTTGAGCTGGTTTGAGAAGAATATATCACCATGTCTAATCACTGAGTTTACTGTTGCCTAAAATCCAAAAGGTGACTTTTTTTTTTTCTTTTACCTTACACATACAGCTGCTGGACAGCTTTTTCCCCATTCGTATTTTGTGCAATTGGATTTCACAACGTTGTGCTCTACCACAGTTCCATTCTGAGAGTGAAAAACCAAACATATTACTAAATATAAGATTTCTACATATCTTTACACGAGTCACGCAGACAAGGTAATATTCATAGAAAAGAGTAGTGGTATTATTGCTAATCAAAGGAAGGAAAGCTCTTTCATATTTGTGTGTATTCAATAAAAATGTGAACATATGATCTTGAAGAAAGACACATTTTAATGTGTTTGTTCATTGCATTTTATAAATTGCTGTGCTTTTACCACTTAAGCTTTAAACTAATGTATGTTCTATTTCAGGTGAAAGCAGTCTTTCTGAGATACATCTGGATAATTGACTTTTTTTCTTGAAAATGTTGATTACCCCTGAATATTCTGATGTCTTAGGTAAAATAATATATATATATAAAGTAAGCATAGAATTGCTGTTAGGCAATTTAGGATTCTCTTGAGATATCTTTGCTTAAACGTGATACACTAAATTATGTCCATTTTTTTCAGGCAAAACAATAGCAGTCATTGAGTATGCATTTAAAAATTAAAACTTTAAAGGGTTTCCTAGAGCAGAAGTGTACTTGCACTTCTTTTTACTTATTTAAAAATGGGTTTTAAACTGAAATTACATCTAGAAAATATAAGATAAAAGATCTTTAACTTGAAACAAAAACTAGAAAATGACTTTTTAAACTCTGGTTTGACACAATGTTACAATCTCCCACATTTAATATATCTGTTAAAATGAGCAAATGGTATGATTCACTATACCTTTCCTGAGTATGTGCATGTGTGTATTTCAGTGCTTTCATAAAATTGAACTTAAGTAAATATGTTTATTGAATGTTTTATTCTATGTTGCACATCTGTCCTTTAATAGATCTAGAGAATATGCATTATGTCTATACATTCTTAGGAGGCCCAAGACTTTGTGCAATAAAAGTATCTCAAGAGATGACTGAAAAATTTTTTTAAAAGATTTATTTTAGAGAAAGAGAAATCATGAATGGGAGGGGCAGAGGAGAGTGAGAGGGAATCTCAAGCAGACTCTGTACTGAGCTGAGCCCAACACAATGCTTGATCTCACAACCCTGAGATCATGACCTAAGCCAGAACCAAGAGTTGGATGCTTAACCAACTGTGCCACCCAGGGACCTCTGAAATTTTTTAGATATGTTTATATTCCAGTTTTCATCCACTGATTAAATGTATTATATTAGGTAAACTACCTATTAAATGTACAAATGTTCAAGATTGACAAATAAGCACTGTATTTTTCAACTTCCTATTCCTCTGGGGCCATCATTTCCCCTGAATCTGTTTTACCAGTTCCTTCCATTTGGGTGCCTGTTGAAGGCTCCATTTCATCCAATGTTTGACCAAATCAATTTGAGGCACATTTTGCTTATTAATTTGCCTTAATATCCCCCACTCCAAGTCTTTTTACAATCAGCTAATAAGAATAGGTGAGGTGATCATTTGATACTGAGTTCCAAGCTGCTTGATTTCTGAACCTTGGTGTGCTCACTCATCCCAGCCGTCATTAAGGTCTTACCAGTTGTTTGGGGGGAAAATTGTCTTTTCACATTTACCTCACATTCCAGGTCAGAATGTTTGCACCCTGTTCTGCCTGGTTCTGATCTCTTCTCCATCAACAGAAGCATGCAAAAAACATTTTGTCTAATTTTAGAAACCAGACTGGGTTGCTACTCATCTGGTTTCAGAGAGCTTCAGGGCCTTTAATTAACCCAGGTTGAAGGAAAGATTTTCTCTGCAGTGTAACAGAGATCAGAATATAAGTTTTGAAATTAATTAAGTAGAAGCTTTTACTCTATGCATTTCTTTTTAGTTCTTATGCTTTTATTTTTTTTTCTTCATTTTGGAAGAAACTGTTATTATCTGATTTTTATATTTATATCATCAGGTCAGTGATAGTGTGGGAGGGAGTCTGGATCATATGTTCATGTGTCCTAATCATCTATTTTGAATCAGAAGATTCTAGGTTCTATTTAGTAGATCTTCCATGTAGAGAGGTCCATATGCACTTCCATCTCTCTCAGGTTTTTATCTCCTGTAACAAACAGCTCAAACCAAAACACCTGTGTACACAAGAGCAAACAACATTTTGCAGGCTCAGTCAAGTCCAAATCAATTCTTATATGACAAGCATTTCTCCAAAGGAAACATGGTATACAGAGTTGCATTTCTGCTGTCTACAACATAGGGAAAATAATGATGTCCTTGATCTGGCTGTAAAAGCCCCATTCATCCTGTGGGCTTAGTAAATATAAAGGTGCTTGTTTGATGGTGCCTATAGTTGAGACGGTCAAGCATTTCAGAGATATTGGCATGTTATGGCAAGATGGAAATAGGATGGAACTTAACACTTCCTGTTATGTTTGGAATGGTCTCCCTCAATGAAGAAAATACCAATATCAGAATATATGGAAAGACACAATCTCTTCACAATTTTGTCATAACCCTGTTGGTTTGCTTGCCTGTTTGTATGCCTGTCTGTTTATTTTTGTGATGGGCTCCATTTGCTTTATGCTCCTCCAGACACATGGAGTTCTCAAAGATCTCGGAATGAAGTTTCCATCAAGGCATTAATTCTACAATTAATTAATCCTTCTTGCCTAACTCAATAAGAAGTTTGGATGAGCAAGGTAGTCAATCTAGAAATTTAGAGACACTGGAATATTTCACTTTAAAAAAATCTGTTAAGTCAAAAATGATTCTGACAAACTCTGACAGCTAGCAGAAAACTTAATATCAGTCATTTTTTGAGCCTGTCTCCCCAGAGTTGTGCAAATCGCCCTGGACCATAACATATTGCCTAGGGTTTGGCAGAGCCATGCTAGTTAAAGACTTCAAGGCTAAACGTGTTACTCCAGGTCTACCCATGACTTCAGGCAGCAGACTTAGTTCATTATAGTCCTGTGGCTCTGATGTGATGTGCTTGAGGAGAGAGATTCCGTGAGACTGCAAACTGCACAGATATTCCACTCGTATACATTAATACCGTGGGCTTTGTGGTTGTTTTTCATTGTTCCCATGTTCTCCACATCACAATTACCGTATTCTCTTACAAATACTGCTTATAAAATGGGTTTACAATAATATCCAGCACTTAAAATAATGAGGTCACACTCTTAGGAATAATGACAATAAATGTTCATTTTGTTTAATCTTCGGTGTTTTACTGACTGTACAACTCATTTCAGGATATGTTATCTTCTCTAACTGGTAGTTTGCTTTTGAAAATAAAGTACTTTAGCAGGGAGCATCCTTTAGTTTGGTAAATAACTACAAGGCAAACTTTTTTTTTTTCCCCCTAAACTCTAATTTAGTGGAAGGACTAGGCCGGCATTTGTTTATTAAAGGACTGTATCAGGTGCTTAGTTGAACATTCTTCTTTTTCAACAGTGGAGGAAAACTGGTTCACTGAATTTCTTAAAAGCGGCAATATTAGTCTCCAATGCCTCTCTTAGAGAATTCCAAGAGTAATTTTGAGTTTCTATGATTTTTCAGCAATTTTCTGCTATTTGGGGCTCAGATGTTGTTGATTTTCTATTTATACTGCTTCACAAATGTATACTGTGAAGTTTCTCTCCTAAGTTACTGTTCTTTTAATAATAATTATTATGAACAGTCATAAGCAACATTTACTGGGCATATGAATACTATGTTCCAGACACTAATATAAATGCTTTACATTTACTCAATTTTCATTTAATTTTCACAACTACCCTGTAAAGTAGATATTATTATCTTCCCCATTTTACGAAAGACGAAAGTGAAGCACAGAAGAAGCTAAGCCACAGAATATTAAATATGAGTTAAGAGGTACCAGAATCACAACTAGATAGTGGAAAAAAATATTTGAACCCTTCTATTTCTGCTCCCTAAACTTGTAACTTAGGTTTTACTTGAGTTAACTTTGTGTCATCTACTTCCATCATGACTATTTTTAGTCCTGCACTGAAAGAGTTTCGATGTGGTTTGTGTGTCTCCATTCCTAACAGCATTCACAATCTTTCTAAACCCTCCTACCATCCCTAATTCCATTCTTGCCTTTCTCAATCCCTTGGGATCCATGTTCGTGGCTTTTGTACTCTGACTAGCTGGGATCCTATGGAATATACATGAATTTCATCAATTTTGTTTGCTTCTTGAAGTATCTTTAGCATATAATAAACATTGTAGACTTCTTACTTTTTGGAATTTCTTAGATCTCTTTGAATATACTATATCTACTCTTATTACTGCATTAAGCTTGCCTATCCCATACATGAGTGTCTGAATTAGAACAAAGACTATGAGGACTTATAATACTCCCTACATTGTCAACTATTGTATTCTATTAGAAATACTTTTATTTTTTTATTTTTCATATAATTTTAACAGATGAAAGACAAGTTTATCTGGAAACTCACACTAAGAAAAATACATTTGCATTTATATTAAGGCCTTGTTTTTCTGCCTGTCACTTAATTCTGTTCATTTGTCTATTGATTTATTCTTCTTTTCTTTATTACAACTCTTAGTAGGTAGGAGCCAAGGATAGTTTAAGCTGAAATTCTCCTATTAAATATTTTATATTATTATTCCCAGCAGAGATTAGAAATTCTAAATACTGTCACATAATGATGTTTTAATTAAGCCAAAGGTTCTTAGGCTAACAAATTGTGTTCAGCCTTCACAACAGAATCATAAACAGAAACTAAATGAAAATCAGGTCCATGATTTTATAAATTGTTCAACTCTGCTATAGACATTGATCTGTTCTGTTACTAAAACATATCAATCTCTTTTTGGTGAGAATAATAAATAAATACAGAATATGATCTACATAAGGGGTTCAGAGAAATAAATTAAAATAACCAAGGGGTTTTAAGTTCAATAATGAATGGATGAATAATGAATCCTCTGTCTGGAATACTCCATTTTCTGAGCAATTTGAGTATGAGTACTGCTATATATTTGAGTAACTTTATGGCATGCCGTCTTCTAAAAATAGAAATTTGAAAGTAGAGGCAAATCCAGATAGAAGGAAATTAGCAACAGTTCAACAAAGAATAACCTTTTAGAAATTTTCTCATATACCAAATAAAATACATAGTGTACTCTAGTATAAACATTCTGTAAATCTTCACTAAACAGAAGAACTTCCTATTTTCATAAAAACTAGCAAGGTGTGTTTCCAGATTAAAGACTTTACTAAATTTTGTGTGAAGAGCTACTACAGTAAAATGGCCGTAGCAATTAGATTAGCCTATCACCAGGAACATTCCAATCACATTTTCAATTCAAGGGAATTTGTATATAGAAGTATTAACAATTTCAATGACACATTTATTCTGGAAAAAAATATGATCATTTGGACCACTTACTTTTTTGTTTGTATTTCTAATTTATCTGACTTTTTTTCAAAGTAATCTTAATTTAGAGTCAAGTTGTCATAGTCTCTATGCCTGTAGATACTTTCACTTTACATCCTTCCATTTAAAAGTTTATTTGAGAATACTCCAAGACTCTGGAAGAAGTCTGTTCCTCTTGTTTCAGTGTTCTTCTGCTTTTGAAGCTGATTCAAATATTTTTTTTTGTAAAATATTAAATTTATTTAAATGAAGAAACTATTGCATTTACCTTATATGCTAAATGAAGATGCCTGTATTTCCATGGTGGCATTCTGTTATCTATGGGAATCATTACTTTGCTTAAATTTAATTATAAAAAATAAAATTACACTTTTATGAAGGTGAGTCATGTTTTATAGATAACTACACTTTACAAACATTAATATTCTTTCTCTCAGTTACAGTCAAAGGTAAGTGTTAGGGCATAAACTATTTCATTTGTGAATCATTAAGACCAACTAATTCACTCTCCCCCTGTTATTGTAAACATAACTGGACGATTTCTTTTTGGCTTTTCTTCCATGCTCTAGAGAAATTTAATGCTTCATTAATTAAATAGTTGTATTATTTAATGAATGTTTAATAAGATGTGAAAGGCCTTCTACATCTTATGATTACATGTATTCACTCACAGTTTATTCCTATATAACATTTCATTAGTCACACTTATTTATTCCAGTACATTCATTCATTCACTGAGTTGTGCGGACTCCTGTAAGTTTAGGACGTCTAGATCACCCCAGTAAGCAACCTTGCACCTGCTAGTGTCATTCTCCTTCCCTTTACCCTAGAAAACCACTAATCTACTTTCAATCTCTACCCATTTGCCTATTCTGGATACTTCATATAAATGGGAAAATATGACAATATGTGGTCTTTTGTGACTGGCTTCTTTCACCTTGCATAATGTTGTTAAATATCATCCAGGGGCAGGCACCTGGGTGACTCAGTTGGTTAAGTGTCTGCCTTTGGCTCAAGTCACGATTTCCAGGTCCTGGGATCAAGCCCCACGTCAGAGTTCCTGCTCAGAGGTGAGTCTGCTTTTCCCTCTCCCTCGGCCTCTGTGATCTCTCTCACTCTCACTCTCTCTCAAATAAATAAAATCTTAAAAAAAAAAAAAAAACAGACAAAAAGATTATCCATGCTGTAGCATGTATTAGTACTTTGATCTTTTTATTGCTGAATGATACTCAGTTATATCAATATGCCAAATTTTGATCATCTGCCTAACAGTTGATGGACATTTCATACTTGGCCACGTATTATTTTACTTTTTGGCCATTATCCATGCACAAGTTTGTGTGTGTGTGTGTGTGTGTGTGTGTGCGCGCGCGTGTGTGTGTTTGTATTGGATGTATAGCTATAAGTAGTATTGCTAGGTCTTACAGAAATTGTTTCACATCTGAAGAACTGCCAGACTATTTTCTGTAGTAGTTCCACTACATTACATCCTCAGCAGCAATGTGTAAGGGCTCCAATTTCTCCACATCCACACAAACACTTCTCGTTACCTTTCCTTTTGATTGTATCTATCCTAGTGGGTATGGAATGATACCTCATTGTGGCTTGATTTACAGCTCCCTAAAGGTAACATTTCAGCATCTTATTATGTGCTCATTGGTCATTTGCCTATCTCCTTTAGAACAATTCTACTTAAAATCTTTGCCTGTTTTAAAATTAGGTGATTTTTCTTTTTGTAATTGAGTTGTAAGTTATAAATTGATAATGTTGAAAGATGTGAAAGTTGGACATCTTCCTTTGCTTCTGATCTTAGGGAGAAAGAAATTTCTTTTTGTGTTTATCCTATTTAGAGTCTGTTGAGCTTTTTGGATGTTTAGATTAGTGCATTTCAGCAAATTTAACAAATTTTAGCCATTGTTTCTGTGATTTTTGTGTGTGTGTATCCTTTTCTTTCCTTTTCTAATGGTTTTCACATTACATGAATTCTGGTGTGGCTAATGGTGTCTCATATTTCTGAGTCTCATTTTTATGTCTTTTCTCTTTTCTTAGGATTATGCAATCTTTATTGAATTTTTTAATTTTTAAATTTTATTTACTTAAAGATTTTCTTTATTTATTCATGATAGATGGGGAGAGAGAGAGAGAGAGAGAGAGAGAGAGAGAGAGAGAAGCAGAAACACAGGCAGAGGGAGAAGCAGGCTCCATGCAGGGAGCCCGACATGGGACTCGATCCTGGGACTCCAGGACCACGCGCTGGGCCAAAGGCAGGCACTAAACCACTGAGCCACTCAGGGATCCCGCAATCTTTATTGATCTACCTTAAAGTTCTATCTTTATAGATTTATCTTAAAATGGTTTTTTTTCTTCTAACACTTCAAATCTATTACTTTAATGAACTTTTCAACTCAGTTTTTGTACTTTATGTTTTCCACTTTAAGGTATTTATATATTTTATTAATATTCTATGTTTGATGTCATATCTTCCTTTAATTCTTTAGATGTGGTCTCCTTTAGTTCTTTGCACATATTTACAACGGCTGTCTAGAAGTCTTTGTATGCTAAGTACAATATCTAAGCCCCTTCAAAAGCAGTTTCTATCACTTGTTTTTTTCTTCTGCACATTGTTTCTTTGCATGTTTCAAATATTTTTGGTGAAAACTGGATATTTTGGATAATATCTTGAAGTGAATTAAATACTCACTTCTCTCCCCAAAAGTATTAATGTTGCTGTTGCTATTTGTTTGGTCATTTATTTGTTTAGTGATTTGGCTTAACCATTCTGTGAAGCCACATTCCTGGCAATGTGCAATATCTATTGACTACTTTCAGATTATTTTTTTCCTTAATATAATATTTTAGTCTAGTTATATAGGGATCATTTGGGGTTAAAAAAAGCTATTTGTAAGTCAAAGTTGTGTTCAAACAGCCTTGACCAGCTAGATTTTAGCTTTTTACCACTGAATATGAGTGTGTGTGTGTGTGTGCACGCACGTGTGTATGTGTTGTAGACTGCTATCACAGTTCAAGGCATTTGTGTTTTTGCCCCTATCCCATTCAACTAGGTACTAATTGTTTGGATTTTTCCTCTTTGATCAGTCTTAAGAAGCTGTATCCTTTGGTGTGCACACACTCTTCAGACTTCCAAGGACCTAAATGATTTTATTTTTAAGTTGGCTTCTTGGAATTTCTTTTGAGAATTGGATTATTCCAATTCTCAATAATTGGATTATTGTTTGCCTGGTGTTTGGTTAGAGGTTGTACTTAAGCTCCTTGATAAGTGAGGCTTCTACCATCTGTCAGTCAATCTATGCACAGCTTTGGGAATGTCTTCAAATCTGCCCTACAATCCTTATTTTTAATTCAATTACTCAATAATAAGAATACAAAAATCATAATTTTCTCATTCAATACATATATATATAGTACACTACAATGTTCCAAGAACTACTGGATCTTACATTCTAGATGAGGAGATGATAGATGAGGAGAAAGGCAGTAATCAAATAATTGCGATAAAAGATGGATTTTTTTCCTTTTTTTTAAGGATGGATTTTTAAAATTAATGTATTAATGGTGGGGGAAGTCTGTTGAAAAACTGTTACCTTGAAATCAAAACAGGAAATGATTTTCCTAATTTCTTCAACCCTTATTAAAATATACAAACAGAAGTTTGGCTCAGTAGATTCTTTGTTTAAAAATACCATCTTGCCCTTGTGGTGAGGACTGTTTCTTAGCCCCTGTATGCTGTTTCACACAACACTCAGGTACCTTTGTTACTATTGTTTATTCAGCTTTAACACAGAGGTAGATTTGCAGTTATCTTATATATCGGGAATTACCATTGGTTTGTTTACTTATTAGTTCAGGGCTTATCTTTATGCTTCTGAAGAGTGAAAAAAACAAAAACTAAATGCAAGCAGTAAGGCTGATATTCCTGAGAACAAACACCCAGTAGAAGCTAGGTTATTGTATAAACATCTATGACACGACTAAAAAATCAAGGAAGCGCTTGTCACAAACACAAGATAGTCCTAGAGATTAGACATTCACCCGCCTGTTAAAATTTTTTTTTTCCACCTGTTAAGTTTGGGTCAACAATTGTTATTGAGGAAAATGCTGTTATTTGGGATCCTGATTTCACTATCCATCTCCTAAATTTGCACATCTATTACATATCAAATAATTAAAACCTTTTCATGCCCTCATTGTATACCTGTCTGAATAGGATAAAGAAAATGAGATCTAGAAAGACTTAAGGCAATATATGATACTCTTCACTGATCTGGTGTAGTGAGGACAAGCACTGCCCCAGCTTCCTCCAGTTACATTCTAGAAGGACTGTTCACATCGCTGAATAAATAGCTCCACCACCCTTCTCTATTCTCTATTTTGGTTGCTCACAGAGATTATAGCCAGATGAAGATAGAAAGGACCCTAAGAGGTAGTCTTTCTGTACTCCAATTGATTATTTGGAGTTATAGATTTTAAGGCTGCTGTAATAAATAGTCATACACTTGATGGCTTAAAACAATATATGTTAATTCTCTCACAATTCTGGAGGCCAGAAACTCAAATTCAAAATGTCAAACACGGTTGGTTCCTTTTGGAGTCTCTGAGAATCTGCTGGTTGTCTCTCTCTCTCAGCTTCTGGTGGCGGCCCACAGTCCTTGGTACTTCTTGGCTTACAGTGACACAATTTGAACCTTTCCCTTTGTCTTTACATAGTGTTCTTCTCTGTGTCTCTTTGTGCCAAATCTCTCTCACCTTTCTAAGGACACTATTCAATGGAATTAGAGGTCACCCTAAATCCAGCGTGACATTATTTCAAAGCCCTATTTAGTTACATCTGCAAAGACTATTTCCAAATGAGGTCACATTCATAGATAGCTGGGGTTAGGATTTGGACATATTTCGAGAGTCACAATTCAATCCACCACAAAGAGGTGGATTTTCTTTTGAATAATTAATGAGAAATTTGGAGTTGAGGAAGGGACCAGGTTAAGATTTGGGGCTGTAACATTCCAATTGTTTGTAAAAGAAAATTACTAATCTATTTTCCTGATGGTACATGAAACAAAACAGAACAAAACCCCTAGATTTCAACTGTCCCAGAAGACCGTCATAGGAAAAAGCTGGATAACATTTACAGCAATTTGTTTTGATCTGTAAGTCAGCCCCTCTCTATTTTCTTCCTATAGTCCTCTTCTCTCGTTCCTCTCTCTCAATCTGTTTCTCTCTCCTTGCTTTTCCTTTCTGCTACCTTATTCCTTCTTTTTTTTTCTGACACTACATATAACATTTCACAAGTTGCATTTGGTCATGCATTCTGTGTGTCTTATGTTAGGTATAATGAAGCCCAGTCATCAAGTCCTCCATTTGGCATTCATCCCATTGCCAGACTGTACACATTCTTTCATGTCTTCCATAGTGTACCCACTCTCACCAACTTAATTCTTAATACATTAATGTCTTTCTTTCAGGCTTCATCAACCTCTTATTTATTAGTTCTTTTCCTTCAGCATGTTCTAAAGACTCTCCCACTTGAAAAATCAAATTAGACTCAACTGTCTTGAGACTCAAACTTTTCCTCCATCTTCGTGTTCCTTCACAACATTCTTTTTTTTTTTTAAGATTTTATTTATTTATTCATGTAAGACAGAGAGAGAGTGAGAGAGAGAGAGAGAGACGAGACAGAGACACAGGCAGAGGGAGAAGCAGGCTCCATGCAGGGAGCCCGACGGGGAACTTGATCCCGGGTCTCCAGGATCACACCCTGGGTGGAAGGTAGCGCTAAACCGCTGAGCAACCTGGGCCACCCCACAACTAACATTCTTGAAAAAAAAAGTTTATGCAGCTTTGTTCTGTGCCCCCCATTCACCATGTCATTGGCGGTCCCTCTATTCTTCAAAACTATAACTACTCAAGTCGCTTCCAATATGCTGCTTAATCCAAGAGCTATTTCCTCATCTACTGTTCTTCATTCATGACAACATTCATAAAATGTCAGCTAATATTCTTTTTTAGACACTCTCTTCCCTCAGCTTCCATAACATTATAGCTATAGTCATAATAATCTGCTATTTCTCTCATTTTCTTCCCTATTGGTTTTTGATGACTTTTCCTCTGACTTTTGAAATACTGGAGTTCATTTCGGCTTGATACAAGGTACTCTATTCACTGTTCTCTGTTGTCTGAATAAGCAATGCTTTCAAATCTTTTGGACTTACATGCTGTTTAGACATTGTTAAGTATGCATTGACTGTTCCCATCTCAGTAATTTCTTCTATACTCCAAATGTATATGAAACTACAACCTTGCAATCTCCACTGGATGCTGAATTCATGACATTCTCACTTCTTTATTTCTTCTGCAATCTTCTCCTGTTGCAGTCAATGTCATCACCATTAGCCAAGGTTTTTGTGCCAGGAACCCAGGAGTCATGACTGACATCTCCGTTTCACTGGAGACATTCAGTTAATTACCAAGTCTTGTCATTCCCTTCTCAGATCCATTCAAATCATTCTATCATCATTGACAATACATTTTACTCCCAGACCTTATCTTCTCTTCCCAGCACACTGCAATAGCCTACTAAAAGATCTAGTAAGCATTTCCTCACCATAACACAATGATCTTTTGATAATATAAGTTGCATCTTTTTATTTCTGAATTTGAACCTCTTTAATAGCTTTTTCTTTCTCTTAACATAAAGTTAAAAGTCCCTAGAGTGGCTGTGAAGTCTGGCATCATATGGAGCCAAACTGCTTTGCCAGCATCACCTTCCCTCACTATTGCCTTATATACTAACCTCTAGTCACACTGGCTTTCTCTCTATTCCTGTAATGTGCCTTGTCCTTGCCCACATCAGGGCCTTTGCTTGTGTTCTCTCTGGCACATAATTATATCATTCGCTCTTTGACAATGAATTCCCTCTTACCCTTTCATGTCTCAACTTAAACATCAGTTACTCCAGAAGCCTATCTCTCAACACGGTTTTTCCCTCCCTTTATCACACTTATCTAGCTTACTGTTCATTGTAAACTGTTTAAGTATTTTAAATTTTATATTCATAGCTGTGTTCAAAATTATTTTTGTGATTATTTATTGAATGCCATCTTCCGAAATATTGTAACTTAGTAAACAGAAAGACCATGGCTGTTGGTCTTTCATACTTCACCTCTTTGTACCCGGTGCCTGTATAATGCACTTAGCTTTTTTTTTTTTTTTAAGATTTTTTATTTATTTATTTGTAGACACACACACACACACACACACACACACACACACACACACACAGGCAGAGACACAGGCAGAGGGAGAAGCAGGCTCCATGCAGAGAGCCTGACATGGGACTTGATCCAGGGTCTCCAGGATCACGCCCTAGGCTGCAGGCAGCGCTAAACCACTGCGCCAACAGGGCTACCCAATGCACTTAGCTTTTATTCATTCATTTACCATATATTTATTGTCTGTGCCTCTGCTTCAGGAATTATCTGTGTGTGCATGTTATTTTCTCAGTAGTGTTATGGTAGTGTTGTTTACCTACCTGAAGACATAAACCAAACTATGCTATACCAAGGATGTCTGGAAGCCCAAAGAAATGTACACACAGTTCATGCCAACCAGAGCTTATACTTTAAATAAAACTATAAATATCCACAGAAACACTTGGGAATCAATTTCTCACGATATACCATCAAAAGAAAGATATAGTGCAAACTGCATTCCCTGTGGTACAACTGAGGAAAGTAATAATTTCTTGCAATCCAGCTCACTCCCAACAAGCTTACTACATAACAAAAACAAATTAACAATATAGCAAACTACAGAAGAAAATAATTCAAGTTGATATATATTTTTCAGGTTAAGTCCACAGCAGGTAAACTATTTTTTAATATAATTTTGCTATTACTACATCCGCTTCTATGTTTCTGTGTACCTTCTTATACACAGATCACTTATTACTCTTGGGCACACCACAATGTTACAGCAGTAAATAGTAAGTCTACTTAATTGGTTCGTATATTCTACTGAAGAAGCCATAGGCAAAAATTTGATCCCCAAGCACACCAGTTGGAGCCACTTTAATTCATCATCACAGAATGAATATCTAAAATGGGTCACTTTCCTTAAGAATTCATGCCAGAGATAACTACAGAGACTTGTGGCTTTACCAACAGAATATGCTTTTATGCAAAGATTCTACAACAGAGAGAACCAAAGGTGAACATCATGCAGCTAGACAAATGATCAGTGTAAATACACTATAAATGTAAGAGTAATATTCTAAGACAAAAAGTATGTCATGCAGATAGTTAGGTGCAGGAAATGACACCGTAGAATAAAACACTGTTCTGAGTTCATTTATGTGATCTAAAAATGTATCAATATATCAGGAATTAAAAGAATATTTCCAAAACTCCTTAGAGACTGTATCATTCTCAACTACCTTACACGTTTTATGAAAAATCCATCAGCAATTTTACCCGATAGCTGGAATTACCGACTGCATGACCATGACATGCATGTTTATGTGTGTTTGTAGAGGGGAGATGGTATTTGGCTAATTAAAATACAACTTTGCAAACAGAATTTTTTAGTTAATATTCTATGTAGTACACAGAATGGTAGGTAATTCTGAAACATTCCTGTTTGTACAAACTATACATTTGACTTCACCTCTTACAGACTGAGAGCCACACTATTATGGATCAACAGCCACAGGCCACAAGTGGATACTGAGGATTACATTTGAGTAAACTAAAAAAAAAAAAAAAAAAAAAAAAAATCAAGAATCAGCTCTTCAGTCTCAATAGCCATGTTTAAAGTGTTCAATAGATAGCTTCTGGAAACTAGGGGCTACAGTATCAGACAGTGCAGACAGCATTTCCATCATCGTTGAAATTCCTGTTGGACCGCACTGCCGTACAGATTATCTATGCAGGATAATTCCATAAATTATATCACATCCTCAGTCTTATATCAACACTCTGCATTAATATAAATGTCTCAGACTGTGAAAAAATTTCAGGAAGTAGGGACGGCTGGGTGGCTCAGTGGTTGAGCGTCTGCCTTCAGCCCAGGGCCTGTTCCTGGGGTCCTGGGATCGAGTCCCACATCGGGCTCCCTGCTTGGAGCCTGCTTCTCCCTCTGCCTGTGTCTCTGCTTCTCTCTCTCTCTCTCTTTGTGTCTCTCATGAATAGATATATAAAATCTAAAAAAAATTTTTTTTTAGGAAGTATAAAATCACACATGTAACTTGAATATTTTTCCAAACATGTTTAAGCATGACCAATATCCATAAAAGCAAATAAAAACTTGCATTCCCGAAACCTCAAGTCATTTTCACCTAGTAATATATTTCAAATTATAAATTAAAATTCAGTCTCTGGAGAAGGCAAGGCCTGTGGTTGACTGTGGATTTGTCATCTTTCTAGCTTTGACACTTTCTTTTGGTCTTTGACATTATCTGAAAGACAAACCCTTTATCTCATTTTCCATATTAATTTTAGTAAAGAAATGCTGAATTTGGAATACTTAGGGTCTTACCCTTTGCTATATTCTTCATCAGCTCGGATCACACCTGGCTGGAATGGCTTTCTGCTCAAAGGTCATCTAACATATGACATCATTATGACATCATATATATTATATATATATTTTATATATATAATGTAATGTATATGTATTTTATTATCTCAGATATATAAAGGGTTACTCTAAGGGAACTTAAAATATCATGCATCTGTATGGATTTACTTTATAAATATATTTGGAATCACTCTAAAGCATTAACGCACCCATACATACACACAAGAGGAACCAACCTCCCCTTCATCTGAGGGGCTCTGGGTCTGTAAACTCTGGCTCAATCTGGACTTGATTAAGGAACAATGATTGTCTCTTTTGGTGACTCAAGTTACACTTCTGTTCATGTAACCTGGAACTCTTCTACTTGTACAGACCAGGTAAAAATTTAGTAGACTACTTCTCTTTTAGGGATACTGTGACCGACTAGCCAGCAGTATACGTGTCTGTGAGTCAGACAATTTTTTTTTCCCCCAACACAAACACATTCTACTGTTTATTACATATAATGCATTCTTAAGTAAAAACACATCACACTCTTGTACAGATATCTTACATTAATTAAAAAATTATGAGACAGAGCAGCTAGGAAAATATTTTTCTTCATTAATAATTTTATGACACTAACATACCACCATCATGTAATACAAATAACAGTTTTAAATCGTAAGACTTTTCCAGAACAAAACAAAACTTGACAGAAGAACAAAACGTCAAAACAAGTCATGACTGAGGGCTAGTAAAACTGGGTTCTTCTGAGATACAGTAAGAATACCAGAGAAGTCCCAAGAGGACGTGACAGGGAGGGAGGGGACAGGGCTACAAGTGGGTCTCCCCAAACACACTTATGAAACAAATCTGGCAAAAAAAAATGTATAGCACAAGAATAAATTTTTTCATGTAATTGGTAGGGAGGCTAATAGAGATTTGAATGAAAGGCTGTAGCGGATAGGAAGTTGTGTGGTGGGAGTAGGAAGGGGGTGATGGAGCCAGGGAGTTTGGGGGAGCACCATGGAAACAAAAGGAGGGCTGCAAAAACTTGAAACATTTTTGATTCTGTGTTATCTTAATAGAGTTCATTTTCCATTTTCTGTCCCAGTTCTTGAGAGTGGGATTATATCTGATTACAGCAGAACACGTTGCCTTTACATACTATCCTGGCATAGTCGCCTCTCCAACTTTCATTATTTATTCATTTTTGTATAAATATTTATACTCAAACATTTGCCATTTATTTTTTTTAATGTTATGTATTCAATTTATGTAAAGGTTAACCACTGGCAAACCTAATCCCTGGTGATAGAATTTGGGACAGTGATTACTTTTGGGAAGGAAAAAGGAGTAATGACTAAGGAGGGGCAGATTAGTGTTGAAGCTATTGATGTGGGTGTCAGTTTCATAGTTTTGTTCACTTTGGGATAAGTTGTGCTAAATAATTGTATTTGTGCACTTTCCTATATGTGTAATGCTTCCATTTAAAATTTTACTTTAAAAATTCATATGATAGGGGATCCCTGGGTGGCTCAGTGGTTTAGTGCCTGCCTTTGGCCCAGGGCATGACACTGGAGTCCCAGGATCGAGTCCCATGTCACGCTCCCTGCGTGGAGCCTGCTTCTCCCTCTGCCTGTGTCCCTGCCTCTCATTCTCTCTCTCTAATGAATAAATAAAATCTTTAAAAAAATTCATATGATAGCCTTCTTGTGTGTAATGTGTATTTTTCCTGAATGCTTTTAAGATGTTTTTCTTTAAAACAAAAAAAATGTTTTCCTTAGGGCACCTGGGTGGCTCAGTCGGTTAAGTGACTCATCTTGATTTTGGCTCAAGTCATGATCTCAGGGTTGTGAGATGGAGCCCCACATTGGGTTCCATGCTAGGTGTGCAGCTGGCTTGGGATTCTCTCTCCCTGTTCCTCTCCCCCTAACTTAAAAAAATTTGTTTCTCTTGTCTCAGTTTGACTATTACATGCATTGGTGTCATTTTCATGGTAACTTTTCTACTTGTAGTTACTGAGCTTTGTAGATCTGTAATTCTATGCATATCACCAAATTCCAAAAACACGCTGCCAGTATTTTTCCAAAATGAGACATACAGAAAATAGAGGGAGCACTCTCATCTTCACTGTGTATACCTTCTGGGATAGATGGCACCTATAGTGACGACTGGGTCTAAGCACATCCTTCATTCTAGAGGTCAGCATCCTGAATTTGCAGGTGGTTGTCTCCCAGCTGGTCCCATACACTGAACCAGTTTTCTAATGTGTGCTAAGTTTTGGTCCAGCCTGTCAACTCATCAGCCACCAACAATGAACCAGTGTATACCCTTACCGCAGGCCATGTCTTCTGGAGTTCTTCTCAATGAAAGGATTTCCCTTCACTGTTGTGTTTCAGGGCCACTAGTGAGGGATGCTGTTGTCGGTGACCACTCACGCCCAGCTACTACTGGCAGCTCACTGCAGATCATTTTGTGAACGAGCAAGAGCCACACTTTTTTCTCTTCCATTAAATGGTCGCCAATCTATATGGATTGAGGGAGAGGTGTTGAAGGAATTGAGGCAGGTACTAACAGCAGTCTGGGTCGCCTGCTCATTCAGTCTTATTGTGGCCGTGTTGCCAGTCCTGGAGAGAGGGGACTGGGCCCGTCCGGTTGTATGGTTTGGTGAATCAGATAACACCAGTACATGACAGGTACTTGGGTTTCTCAGAGCCACTTGATGTGTCATAGTCAGGTGTCCTATCTCTACCAGGTACCAGGAGCCAAGCAGGAGTTCTGAACGGCACTTTCCAGTTGCAAACACTCTCACATGCTTTACTTCTTCAGACACAATATCCTCTCTGCTGGCCTGCAGCATCTCCAGATGCAGGCCCTCTTCCAAACTGAGAGTCATGGAGTCCCTTGCTACTCATCCTTTCCTGCAGCTCCGTGTGCCAGCTGTCTTTATGCCATAGCTTTTCCTCTGAATTTTGGTTACCTAAAGCTGATTTTTTTAGTAGCTTGTTTCCTTGTTCTTTAATTTTATTTATTTATTTGAGAGAGAGAACAGGAGGGAGGGACAGAGCGAGAGGGAGCAGCAGCCTCCCCACCCAGCAGGGAGCCTGATATGGGGCTCCATCCCAGGCCCCTGGGATCATGAGTCCTGGGATCATGATCCAAAGTATGTGAGCAAAACAAAAAACAAAGTATGTGAGCCAAAGGCAGATGCTTAACCAACTGAGCCACCCAGGTGCCCCTAGCAGCTTATTTTTAAATATTAGGTTAAATTATTTTCCTAATTATTTTCTATTTTTCCTGGTGCACCTTTATTATTTAGATACTTCTTTTTTCTTTTCTTTTTTTTTTTTTTTTGATACTTCTTTTTTCTTTTAACACTTTGGTATTAGCAGGTTACTTATGGTACTCCTTTTTAAATGAGTGTCCTAGGTGGGAGTTGAGGGGTGTCTGGGTGGCTCTCTCAACTGGGTACACCTCATAGCACTTAAAAATAGTGGCTGTTTGGGGGCACCTGGGTGGCTCAATCAGTTAAGTATCTGCTTTCGGTTCGGGTCATGATCCCAGGGTGTTGGGATAGAGCCCATGGTAGTGGGCTATCTGCCCCACAGGGAGCCTGCTTGTCCCTCTCCCTCTTCCCCTCCCTGTGCTTGTGCATACACTGGCGCATACTTTCTGTTTCAAATAAATAAAATCTTTCAAAAAGAAAATAGTGGGATGCCTGGGTGGCTCGGTAGTTGAGTGTCTGCCTTCGGCCTGGGGTGTGACCCTGGAGACCGGGGATCGAGTCCCACTTCGGGCTCCCTGCATGGAGCCTGCTTCTCCCTCTGCCTGTGTCTCTGCCCCTCTCTCCCTCTCTCTCTCTCTCTCTCTCTCTCTCTCTGTGTGTGTGTCTCTCATGAATAAATAAGCAAAATCTTAAAAGAAAAAAAAGAAAAAGAAAAAAATAGCGGCTGTTTGTGTAGCCTCCTCCACTCCTGAGATCTGTGTCTTCTGAAACCTTGTCTCCACCACTTTTTTATTAAGCAGCAACATTGGATTCTAGTTCCGGTGATTTTCCTCAATGCAGTGCTCAGTCCTGGAAAAATATTTTGATGTGTTTTTCTGGAGCCATTAGGACTCTGGTCGTGGCCCTGTAGTCTTTCCCATGTTCACCCCAAGTGGGAGTGAGCCAGTTTCTGTTTCACCACTTGCTCTCGGATCTACTTGCTAAATTTTGCCTTTGTAAAAAGGTCTGCCCCTTTTGGCAATGGAATTTTTTGGCAATTTCTATGACCTAGCATTGGATGTACCATCAGAACTTGCTTCTCCTCTCTTTTCCAACTCCATTTGGCTGCTAAATAAACCAGATACTCTCTGTTTCCAAACAAAGAGAACTTACCATTTAATTCAATTTAATTAAATTATAGTACATTAAAGTCAAACACTTCCGATTTTCCAACTAACCACTTTTAGTGCCAATTCTCTATAATCATATGTATAATCACATATGCAATTACATATATAATCATACAATGTGACACATGTACCTATGCATATTATATATAATACACACACACACACACACACACACACACACACAAATTTTCCTAAGATTTCTATTTGGTGCTTTTTCAAATCTGGTCATATTAATTATATCTTGGCCCGCCTGTTTTTCTGATTTTGTTTGTCATTTTTAAAAAATTTCATACTCAATTGTTTTGTATACTATAAACTACTATATTTAAAGTCCGCAAGAGTCTACGTCTGAATGTTTTTGTCTTTGATTACAAGCTTGTACTTGGCTTATTTATCAGATATCTGGTGATCCCTTCACTCAAGAGGATTCCTATTTGTGTTTGGGGCCAAGGACACTGCATCTGAAAACAGTTTAACCTGTTTCCAGCATTCAGCAGGCATTGTCCATAGGCATCCCTACCTTTCGGAAATTCTTATAAGTCACTGTGCCCCATTTTTAATTTTAAGATCATTTTAACTGAGGGTTGATCTTGATGATTTCTCTTATACCCCTTAGACCTCAGCAATACATGAAAATAGTCTGGTTCATTTTTGCCCCTTTTCATTTTAATGGAAGGCTCTTCAGTCCATCCAGCATGCTATGCTACTCCATAATTTCTCTTTAATGCCATGTGGTTTGTTTGTATTTGAGTGAATACATGAAGGCATACATATGATAATTCACATGGTTTATCTTCCCTACAACAATATACACAGGTCGCTGAAATTCTATGTCAATTATTGGCTTTTTACCCAAAGCATTCAATGAGACTTAATGGATCTCATTGAACTTGAATTCTGTAATTTTTGTTTTTTCATATTAATATTATAGAATCCCTGGGATTCATCATGACATTTTTTAAAAAGCTTTTTAATATTATATATTGCTCTAGCCTGAAAAAGTCATTCTATTTCAATTTAATTTTGCTTAGCCCTAATTTAGTCCATTTTAAATTAATTGACTTCATTTTTTTAGAGTTTTAGGTTTACATAAAAATTGAGCAGAAAGTGCCCACAGACTTCCTTCTATACACATCCCCTCCTGCTCCCCCATGACTGACCTGCTGCATTCCTGTGGTACATTTCTGACATTGACCAGTCAATACTGATACATCATTATTAACTCAAGTTCATGGTCCAGGGTTAACTTTTTGTCTTGTAATCCTATGGGTTTTGACAGATGCATGATGTCATGTATCCACTGTAATATCATACAGAATAGTTTCACTCCCCTAAAAATCCTCTGGAAATCACCTATTCATTCTTCCTTTCTTCCCTCCAAACTTCTGGGAACTATTTGATCTTTGTATCATGTCTACAGTTTTGCCCTTTCCAGAACGTCCTATAGCTGGAATCACACAGCATATGGCCTTCTCTGAGCGGCTTCTTCCACTTAATAATATGAATTAAAAACTCTTCCATATCATTTTGTGGCTTGACAGTCCATTTCTTTTCACCACTGAAAAATATGCCATCCATTGTATGGATGTACCACTGTTTATCCATTTACCTACTGAAGGATATCTGGATTATTTCCAAGTTTTGCAATTATAAATAAAGCGGTTAGAAGCTTCGGTGTGCAGACTTTAATGAGGACACAAGTTTTCAACTCACTTAGGTAAATACCAGAGTATAATTGGTGGACTGTATTTAGCTTCGTAGAGACTGCCAAACTATCTCCCAAAGTAGCTGTATTATTTTGTATTTCTACCAATGAGAAGGAGAGTTTCTGCAGGGCCATATCATCACCAGCATCTGGTGTGATCAGTGTTTTGAATTTTACTCATTCTAATAGGCGTGTATTGCTATCTTGTTGTTTTACTTTGCAATTCCCTAATGACATATGATGTTGAGTATTCATAAGCTTATGTGCCATCTGTAAATCTTCTCTGGCAACGTGTCTATTCAGATCTTTTGCTTATTATTTTAAATTGTTTTATTTTTTAATTGTTGGATTTTTAAAATTCTTTGTATATTTTGGGGCATCTTGGTGGTTCAGTTGGTTAAATATCTGCATTTGGTCCAAGTCATGATCCCAGGGTCTTGGGATAGAGCCCTGCATAGGGCTCCTTGCTCAGCAGAGGGTTTGCTTCTTCCTCTCCCTCTGCCCTTCCCCTACACTCATTCTTTCTCTTTCTCTTAAGTAAATAAAAATCTTTAAAAAATCATTCTTTGTATATTTTGGATAGATATATTTTGCACCTTATCAGATGTGTCTTTTGCAAAAAAATTTTCCCAGTCTCTGGCCTGTCTTTCCATTCTCTTATCAGTGCCCTTTTCAGAGCTCAAGTTTTTAAATTTAATAAAGTCCCACACATCAATGTTTTCTTTCATCAACTGTGTTTTGGGTATTGTATCTAAAAACTCATCGGCAAACCCAAGGTCACCTAGATTTCCCTTCTATCTTCTAGAAGTTTTTTGATTTTATCATTTGCTTTTATGATCATTTATCATCAGATAAATTTTGTGAAAAGATGAAAGCTCTGTGTCTAGATTCATATTTTGCATACTAATGTCCAGTTATTCTAGCACGATTTGTACCATGTATCTATAAATAACATGTTTCTACAAATAGCTACTATATTAATGCTTCCAAACAGTTTATTTGTCCAAAGACAGAATATAAAATTTCTGCATCAAACACATTTCTCATGATATTACACTTTTGACAGCATTAGGATATGCTAAGACTTCAGGAACAGTCCTTACTAAAGTAACTCAGACTACAAACTAATCTGTGAGTTTAAGTGAACTTTATGTTGTGAAGAAAAGCATGCTTTTACACTTCATTCAGATTATGCTTCTCAGCTAACAGTGTTTTCTTTGGGACTTGCTTTTAATTAAGGATTAAGTGACATATAACATATGGAGTTGAAATATGTGCTTTACTGCAATGAATCTTTTTTTTTTTTTTTCTAAACTGGGTATATTCCAAGGTACGGAAATGCATAGAATTATGTGGAAAAAAATCACTTAACATACTATCTTTTGTTTGGCTATCCAGGGAAATAAAATGCTTTTATTTCTTTTCCCAAACTTTATCTGCATTGGTAGTATGCTACCTGCTGAGTCATCAGCACAGAAATCAGAGGTTAATTTCCTTCCTACTAAATGAAGCAGATAATCAGCCTTTGGAGGATATAGTGCCTATGCTGTAAATAAGTCTTGACAAGCTGAGGGATAGCCCAATGCATCACTCAGTCCTATTCATGCCATCTGTCCACAAATTAAGTCAAAGTAAGGATATTAATCTGTTACATTTCAAAAGCTGTACTGACAAACCCACATGGACGTTTTAAATGGCAATGGATAACTGAAACACTTTACTAATATTCCATAGAGTCATGGGTTATGGTTTCTGTAAACCTCCTTTACAGCAATCAACATGTGGAGAGTATTTTTGACCAGATGTACAGATAATGACTATCAAAGCAGATGCTTCTCAAAGCATTACACAAAGGATTAAAAAAATGAAGAAGTTCTATCAACTTCATGGCATAAAATTTTATCATTTTCATTGAAAACAAATTATACAGATTACTTGGGATTACTATGAGCTTTCCAAGAAATTGTATTTATGAAATATGCTCATCTTCCTCAAAGAAATATTTGTCACAAGCTAGAAGTAGGAAACTGCAAGAGCTGCCTCCTACGATGTAGCGAAAACATGTTAGATAACAGAGAGGCAAAGATTCAATTCATCTTCCCAGAAAGAAGCAATCAGCAGATGGGTTATAAGAAACAATCATGGCCATAAGAAGGTGAAATTCTAGTTCTCAAAAGATTAAAAATAAACATACATCTCTGTGCAAATAGGTATATTTGAGACAAATTGTGTGACACCTTGGTAAAAGTTCTGTTTAACCCAAGTTCTTATGAAAGGGTGACAAGGTGATAGTAACAAAAAAATATGTCATTATATAAAAAAGATTTCAATTTATACACACACACACACAAACACACATATATACAATTAATGCAATAACTGGTAAGGTATGTTTTTATTTCCTTAGAATATCTTTTATCTCCTCCCACCTATCTATATTCTTTCTTTCTTTCTTTCTTTCTTTCTTTCTTTCTTTCTTTCTTTCTTTCTTTCTTTCTTTCTTTCTTCTTTCTTTCGGTAACTTTACTAGAAATATATAATCAAGATACAAAATAGTTTACTCTTTTTGCCCAGATACAAAATAGTTTACTCTTTTGCCCTTATTCTAAATAAAAAGGAACACATCTAATAAGACTGTTTCATATAAAGCATCTCTTGTAAAATGTGTTTACATGTATAACAAAAGCAAGGGTTAATTCCCTGAAAGACATCTTTGGAAAGTAGTTTTGATGACTGATCTGACATGTCAAACAATTCCATTTCAATATATCATTTGGATGATTTCTATAAACTATAAAGTACAAACTTTCTATAAAGTATAAAAAGGATATTATATTCATCTAATATCCTTAAAACCCACTTTCTTGCTTTCTAAATAATGACTTCTTGATCTAGAGAGAACACACAATACTATTCCCATTTTACAGATGAGTCAGTTAAGGCTCAGAGAGTTTTCCTGATTTGCCCAAGTAACATCATTTTGGCTTGAATCTAATGCTTTATTCTTTAGTCCTTTTTATACAACAATTGATGTTCTGGCATACATGAACTTGAATAAATCTCATAGCATGGGGCAGTAATTTCTACACGTGTTATTTTAAGACACTGTCAGTTGAGACCTGTGATTCCAAACTAAGATCTGTCCCTTTTCAAACACCGTACCTTGTAGTAAAGACCAATGGTATTCCCATGAATTTAATACTTCAGAATAAAAATGATTAACTTTTAATTTTTTCTAAGAATTACCACTATCACCTATTATTGGATGGTAAAAGGACTCTATCTGCCTTGAACTGGGATCAGCAATATCTGTGATATAATTGGACCTAAAAAGAGATTTAATTTTGTATTAATAATATAAAATTACCAGAGGAAATCAAGAAAAATGCATCTTTTATCACCATTATATTCCTCTGTCAACTTTACTTTTGAGACTGTAGGAGAGCATAGAGTTTTAAAGCCTGCAGAGCTAGTGGCAGCATTTGCTGATGTTGGGTCAGAGTTTAACATGTAGGTTAAACCTCAATTAGCTAGACTCAAAGTGAGAAATAGGGTGAGCAAGAGTATGAGGAAAATTTAAGGGGATCTTTAGAACTCACACAAGGTCAAACCTAGTAGACGGAGTTCAGATTTGAGGTAGAAATGAGATCAAACCCAAGAAGCCGGGCACTGGGTAAGCCAGATGTCTTAACTGTGCAGAGCTGGAGCAAACCTTCCAGTCCTTGTTTAACAGCAATGTAAGAAAACAACATAAAATAAACTTTCAGTCATTCTGTTTCCTAGAAAGTGAGGGGATGAGAGATCCTGAGGGTTCTAAGTAAGTAAGCAAAGAAGACAGTTTTCAAGAACCAATGATTCCATGAATACCTGTTCTTGCCCTGTAGAAATATTCTGGAAACACTAGTTTGATCCACCCAGCTTTTTTTTTTTTTTTCCAGACCTTCTATTTAGTCAAGCCAATAAGAATGATTATTAAAATTCAAATTCTGCGCTTGGGTTATTTTTAAGTGTTATTTTTAAGTGTTAGCCTGTGTTCTATAGAATGTCAATCACAATACAGTAGCCAATAAAGATAAATGTTAATAACACTAATATGATATCAGTGAAAATCGTATGACTTGTCACTTGGAGGATTAAGTAACTCAAAGCAATTTACACCTTTTCTTTCCTTATGTGTTCTTGTTTTTGACTATCTGCAGAGCTTTAGGGACAGCCAAGAAAGATTTATTTCTGTAATTTTCTTTAAACTGTTCATATATCTTTCTTAAATCATAACAAGAACCTACGCTGAAGTTGGTTTTATGAACAAAGTCATATTTTTGTCATGCTACATTTTATTGTTAATATATAATACTTTAATGAAGATACATTTTTTTTTTGCTAGACTCCAAGATTTACCAGTTTTGTGTTGTATTTTTGTAGGCTATGTTTTGTCTGATTGTCTTTTGATATCATGTCATCAGGGGCTATAATGGAGAAGGTGACCTCCAATTTGGAAGCAATAGGAGGGAGACATGAACATCACATTTTAATCAACTCTGTAGTTTTCATTAAATATTTACCTAAAGTTCACCTAGGATAGCAGTATCAAACTATTATTTTGTAAAAATAAAAACAAAATATAGTTTTCAAAATGTCATTTCAAAGATGATTACTAGGAAAAAATAAATTTGGAATACTTTTTTATAAGAAAAGTATATATGGGTTTTTTAAAATCATAGAAATAAATGCATAGACACAATAGAAGTTTATGACATGATTATATATGGTTATACTTTATATCATATAATTTTAGTGTTTCAGAATATTCTACACTGCCCATACATTATAAACAAAAAATCTATTATGTAAAATAATAATCTTTTCACTTATAAGACCAGAATTTTACTATTAAAATTGGTTTTTAATTGTTCCATTATCTTAAATGTTCTAGAAATGAACTGTACAATATTTCACAGTGTATTTTGAAGTGTAGTGGGATACATAAAGTGCTTATGAAACTTCACTATTTTTGACACGTGTTGCATTGTGCTAGTAAACACGAAATAATCTTATATGTTATGACTTTCCCCCCTCTAGATTATAGATTTCTTGAGTCCAGGGAATCTATAATATGGTAGTTCTAAGACATTTTCCCAAAGATTTTAACATTCCTGATATATTGCCTTAAGTAAACATTGACTACCTGGGTAGTCTTGGGCAAATTATTTGATCCCCCCAACAATGTTTCTCTTTGTTCAACAGAAAAAAAATTACAATAATGAACATACTGACCTAATGTTCTGACACAGGTAAGTGAGAGTATGAATGAGACAGTATGCATAAAACACAGTGTTTGGCACATATTCAGAATTCAAGTAATTTTAGCCATCAATGTTATTTATCAATACATAATTTTATGTTCTCTTTTATTTGATTATTTTTAATTGAGATAGAACTGACATATAGCATTGTGTACATTTAAAACATATGCTGTCACTGAGGGGGGCACTTGATGGGATGAGCACTGGGTGTTTTTCTATATGTTGGCAAATTGAACACCAATAAAAAATAAATTTATAAAAAAAGGAAAGAAATAAAACATGCTATGTTATGTGATACACTTGTATATTGCAATATGATCATTATTATAGCATTAGCTAACACCTCCATCAAATCACAAAATTATAATTTTGGGGGGAGGTGAGAACATTTTAGATCAAGTCTTTTAGCAACTTTGAAGTATATAATACAGTATTGTCATCTATGATTATAGCTGGCTATTCTCCCGTCCATAAGATCTCCAAAACTAATTCACCCTCTAGTTTTAAATTTGTTCCCTTTAACCACTGCCTCTCCATTCCCCTCCCACTCCCAAACCCAGAATCACTGTTGTACTCTGTTTCTATAAGTTTGACTTTTTTAGATTCCACACATGAGTGATATCATAGAGTATTTGTTTTTGTCTGACTTATCTCGCTTAGCATTAATGCCCTCAAGAGTCATCCGTTATCACAGTGGCACGATTTCCTTTATTACAGCTGAATGATATTCTGTTGTGTATATATACTATATATATATCTGTGTATATGTACATAGATACTATATATACACACATATATTATGTACACACACAATTTTCTTTATCCATTTTCTTTATCCATTCATCTATTAACGGACACTTAAATTGTTTCCATAACTTGGTGATTGCAAATAATGCTGCAATAGACTTGTGAATGCAGATATCTTTTCCCTATCCTGTTCTCGTTTCCATTAGATGTACACCCAAAAGTGTGACTGCTGGGTTCATATGGTAGTTTTGTTTAAAGTAGGTCATAGCAACCTACAACCCTCAGATCAAAATTAGCCTGATGTGTGTTTTAATAAATAGAGTTTGTTGAAACTCAGTCATATCTGTCCACTTACTACTGTCAGTGGCTGCTTTCATACCACAACAGCAGAATTGAGTAGTTGTAACAAAGATCATTTGTCCCTCGAACCCTAAAATATTTACTCTATGGCTCTTTATAGAAAATGTTTGCTGGTCCCTAGTCTTAGTATATAGAATCAAACCCTTACTTTGGCTCATATAAGCCATTATAATCTAGCTACAATTTTATGTTCAGCCCATCCTCACTAATGCCACGTGCTACCATGACATAGAAAATGTGCTTCCCAATTTCTTCATGCCATTCAGGTCTCCAGTAACTTGCATACTTCTTTACAAAGTTTTCTTTCTCATCTTTTCCGCTTTAAATGTTTAGATCACAATCTTATTTTTCTGGCATATCTTTATTTGATGTAACTTACTTTTTTGGGTTTTCTTTCCCTCAAATGGCCTGTGATAAATGCCTGTCTTCCATTCATCCTTGGCTCACTGTGAGCTTATTTATTTGACATGTCTCATGAGAGTCAACAGTATTCTGGCTACTGGGCTCAATCGTGGAACTAGAAATATTAGCAACATGCATTCTATGTCCTCAAAAGATTACTTGAGCTAGTGACATATCTCAAATAGTTGTTGTGAATATTAAATTAAGCAATGCATGAAAATGCTTAAAATAGTGGCTGATACATGGCAAGCACGCAATAACACAATGGCAAGTACTTAATAAGCATTTTTTATGTTCCAGACACCATTTTAAAACAGTAAACATATAATAAATCACCATATGAACGATGCCATCATTGTATACATTTCACAGAGAAGCAAATTAAGATTCAAAAAACATTAAGCAAATTGCTCAATAATACGCTGCTTAGTGAATGCTAGTGCTGTGTTCTGAACTGAAGCTGTCTAATTCCAAAATCCAGGTGCTAAATCACTATCAGACTACCTTTTCAAAATAGTTAGCAATTATTATATCAGTATATATAGTGATTCCTGGCACAAAGGAGGCATTAATATATGTTTAATAAATGAGTTAAAGGAATAAGTAAATATAGCCTATAAAATATAGGTTATATATAATATAAATTTTAGAAAGTTGTTTCTAAACTTGAACAATATCCCATGTGGCTAGGATCTAGGATGAATTAAACAACTTGCAAAAATTAAAATGAAAAAAAAAATCTAAATATTGAGCCAGTGGTTCCTGAACTTGGATTATTGCCAGAACCACCAAAAGTGATTTTTAGAAATGCAGCTTCCTTTATTGAAACATTGATCTATTGATTCAGGGTATCTAAGAGTGAGACCCAAGGATATAGTAATGTATGAAAAACAAAGCAAGCACACAAACAGACATTAAAAAAAAAAAAAAAAAAAAACACTCAGAACTGTGAGCCAGAATGATGATGCAAATTTTGGCATAACTTCTTCATGACTGGCATAACCAAATGTTCAATACACACTAATATTAGAAAAAACAAACCATCCCTATCAATATATCTACCCCCTATAACAGAAACAAACATCCACAAAACACACAACTCAATGGGAGAGAGATGGAAAAGACACACTTAGGACCAAATAGGAAACTTCAAATTTTTGGAATTCTAGATGAAAAGCAGATTAGGAAAGACAGTAACTTCTACAGAATAAAGAGTAAAATAGTATATAATATATGGTAGAGGGTTAGGGTCAGGATCACTGTGTGAAACACCTCCAAAGGAAGGGGTGAGGCACCCCCAACCAGCCTGGGAAAAAGTAGAGCTTGATTTTATATATCCATACACACACACACACACACACACACACACACACAGATACACACACACGGACTTTACACCCCCTAAAAAAGCCTGTATTTATTTAGCTACATGTAAAACAGTTTTAAGTGACCAATATTGACTACTAAAGGAAGTTTCAAGAAATTCCAAAGAATCAATAGCATAGAGCTACTTTCTTGGATCACAGTATCATCAGGAAGCAACAATAAAAGAGCAACACATAGGTATATATTTAGAAAACACAAAATTACAGTTGAGGAAATGATGTCAGCAAAACAGTGGAATGGGAGTATTTTTTTAATGTCTTGCCCTCAAAGAGCTCTCACAGATGAAAGTAACTCTGTAGAAGTCCAGGAGTCCATCAGAGAAGTCCTAACATACCACCAGAGGTGGGGAAACGTCTGATTAGGTAAATTAAAGGAGGTAAGAACAGTTTTGCTGTACTTGTCTCACCTCTTCCATAAGGTACCATCTCACAAACAAGAGATAATTTCTTGGCCCATGATTTTACCCATGGGAGAAAAAGAACGTAAGAGTGGTTGACTTCCCCAGCTCTATGGGGCTCTGCCAAAGAGGCCCACTTCTTTCTTGCCCCAAGAATACTGACATGTGCTGTATGACTCAGGGGTGAAGAGTAGCTGGGACAACAACTCTTAGGATCATAGGAATGCAGATCCTACTAACTTCATGGAGTCCATCAAGAAGCTTGCTTATGAGTTACCAAGACTGAATCATGAAGAACTAGAAAATATGAACACATTAATAATGAAAAAGAAGAGGGGAGCCTGGATAGCTCAGTCAGTTAAGCATTTGCCTTTGGTTCAGGTCGTGATCCTGGTGTCCCAGGATCAAGTCCTGTGCTGAGTTCCCTGCTCAGTGAGAGCCAGGTTCCTGCTTGGTGGAGAGCTGGCTTCTCCCTCTCCCCCTCCCACCTGCTCTCTCTCTCAAAAATAAACAAATAAAATTTAATAAAATGATAAAGAAGATTGAGTCAGTAATCAAAACCATCCAAAAAAGAAAAGGCAAGGAACCAAAAGTTTCACTGGTAAATTCAACCAAACATTTAAAGAATAATTAATACCAATCCATCTCAAAGCCTTCCAAAAATTTGAAGAGGACAGCACACTTCCAAATTGGTTTTATAAGGCCAACATTACTCTCATATGAAATTTTGTCAGAGGCTTTTTCTGCAGCTGTTAAGGTGATCATAAGATCTTTATCCATCATTCTGTTAATGTAGAGTATCACATTTATTGATTTGTGTATGTTGAAACATAATTGCATCTTGGGGTAAATTCAACTTGATCATGGTATGTGATCGTTTAAATGTGTTGCTTAATTCTGCTTGGTAATTTTTTTTTAAGATTTTATTTATTTATTTAAGAGAGAGAGAGAGAGAGAGCGCAAGCATGAGTAGTGTGGGGGGCAGGGAGAGAGGCAGGCTCCTTGCTAAGCAGGGAGCTTGACGTGGGCTTTGATTCCAGGACCCTAAAATCATGACATGAACTGAAGGCAGATGCTTAAACGACTGAGCCACCCAGGTACCCTGCTTGATAATATTTTATTGAAAATTTCCAGATCTATATTCATCATGAATATTTACCTTGTAATTTTCCTTTCTTCTTGCCCAGGGCATATATGAAAAGTCCTCAGCTAACTGAAACTGAAACGTTTCCCACTAAGATCAGGAACAGTATAGAACACCCACTTTCATCCCTTCTTTTCAACACAGTACCGGAAATCCTAGCCACAAGTAAGAAAAAAAAAAAAGACATCCAAGGCCTCCAAATTAGAACTGATGAAGTAAATCTGTCTCTGTTTTCAGATGACATAATCTCTATATAAAAAACTCTAAAGACTTCACCAGCAAACTATTAAAACTAATCAACAAATTCAGTAAAATTTCAGGATTTCAATTTGATATACAAATGTCAGTTGTGTTTTATACACTAAAAACAAACTACTGGAAATAGAAATTAAGAAAACAATCTTATTTATAGTAACATCAAAAAGCAGCAAAATATTCAGGGATAAATATAACAAAGGTAGAAAGTCTTATGTGCTGAAAACTAGTAAGATATTTTTGAAAAACTGAAGCAGACACAAACATGTTGAAGATGCTGGTCAAAGGGTACGCACCGTTAATTATAAGATCAATAAGCTTGGGGGAGTTCATGTACAGCACCATGACTACAGTAAATAATACTGTGTTGCATACTCTAAATTTGCTAAGAAAATAGACCTTAAGCATTTTCACTAGAAAACCAAATTTAGAGTAAGTATGTTAAGTAATGGATTTGTTAATTAACCTGACTGTGATATAATCCTCACAAAGCATATGTATGTCAAATCACCATGTTGTATATTTAATTAAGGATTAAATACTATTTTATTTCTCAATTATACCTCAAATAAAGCTGATAAAGGTTAGATGGTAAATTAAAAAATATATTTCTATCTGAACAGCATGAAAAATACAACAGATTAAAACTTACGAGATGCAGCTCAAATCATACTTAAGGGACATTTTCTAGAACTAAATACAATAATTAATCGCCCCCCAAATAAACTAACTGATAAACTCAGCATTCAAGTCATGAAATTAAAAGAACTAAATACAAAGAAATATAAGAGATCATAGAAGGAGCATAAATCGATGCAGAGAAGACAAAAAAGGAGGGAGAATGGACAAAATTGATAGAATTCTAAGAATGATAAAACAGAGATAAAACACATATCGGTAGTATTAGGAATAAAATTGGGACACAATTATAGCTACCGTAACATTTAAAAACAATTTATAAAATTAAAAAATGAGTTTACTGACAGGTATATTTCAAGGTGGGTAAACTCAGATGGTGAAGAATCATGGAGTTGCTACCTAGGCATATTAAAATTTTGGATGTAGAATGATTAAAATGGAAAGTAGATTTATTATTTGTAAGATATAAACGAAACGGGGAAGGAAATACTAACTAGATTTTTAAGTCATAAAATAATGACAAACTTTATGTTAATACAGTTTAAAACTTAGATTAAATGAAAAATATTTAGAAATATACAAATTATCCAAAATCACCTAGTCTTTAGGATATTTGATTGGTCTCCAAAATAAACTAAGTATACAGAAATCTTTCTCCATGTGATCTCCACAAATAGCCAAAGAAATCTACCCAGTCCCCCAGTGTAGACAACTATAAATAGAACTAATTAAACGTTTAAGAAACTATTTTTATCATACAAAATAAATAGGAAAAGCTATAAAATATATGGAGACAGAATTACCTCAACATCAAAGATCACGAGGGTATAAGATATAAAAGTTTCAGAATAAACACAGATACTAAAATTTTGTATAAAACATAAGCACATTAGTTCAGCGGTACATAAAAGAAAATTTACCATGAACATATTGGATCCAGTCTGAAGAGTCTAGGATGGTTAGACAACAACACATCTATTATATATTTCAACACATTAGATAAAAGGTGAAAATAAAACTCCTAATTATCCTAAGACATGCAAATTAATTTTATAAAATTCACTATTTATGATTTAAAAATCACCAAATTAGGAAAATACAAAAAATTGCTTTACCCTATAAAGTTCTTATCATCATATTTAATAGAAAATCCCTAGGAACTTCCAAATTATTGGCTGTTTTGGATAGAATTTTGTCTCCTGCAAACTTATATGTTGAGGCCCTAACACTCAGAATGTTATTGTGTTTGGAAATAGTATTCTAAAGGAAGAATAGTATTCTAAAGGGGTAGATTATGTTAAGATGAGGCCAGTAGAGTGGACCCACCCCCGGTATGACTGATGTCCTTATATGAAAAAGAAATATGAAAACACAGTGAGACATCTGAGAGAAGTTACATAGCGGGAAAGACCATTATGAAGACCCTGGGAAAAAGCAGCCATCTGCAAGCCAGGGGAGAGGCCTCAGAAGAAATCAAACATATTCACACCTTGACCCTGGACTTCTGGCCTCCAGATTGTGAGAAATAAATTTCTGTTGCTAAATCACCCAGTCAGTGTTACTTTATGGCAGCCCTAGCAAACTAATCCGGCAGCAAAACAAGAAAGATGTGCTCCTATTCCTGCTTCATGTCAATGCTCTACAAGATACCATAACCAATGCAAAGGGGAAAACATCATTTCTTTTTATCTAAACCAAGCCCCACTCTATTAATAGTGTTTGCTAAAACACTGAGATATAAATATTGATAGCAATTCTGTATCCTAGCTACACTCAGAAAAAATAGTAAAAGAAAATAGTAAAAACTAGGGACACCTGGGTAGTTCAGTTGGTTAAATGTCTGACTCTTGTTTTGGCTCAGGTCATGATCCCAGGGTCCTGGGGTCAAGCCCTGCATCGGGCTCCAAACTCAGCGGGGAGTTTGCTTGAAGATTCTCCCACTGAGCCCACCACCACCCGCACTCACTTGCTTGCTCTCTTTCAAATAAATAAAACTTTAATAATAATAATAATAATTAATATTAATAAACCTATATTACATAGAGAAAGAAATCTAACAACAATTTTTTAATCTTTAAGGAGAAAATGTCAAAATATTGTTGAAGACCACATAAAAGTAGGACTAAATGTAAGATACATGGCAAAGTAAAAGATGAGAAACTATTATTAAAGATCTTAAGTCTCACTAGATTAAAACACAGTTCACCACTTTCCCAAAAAGAGTTTTCATAGAAGTTAATTGGTTCTAAATTTCATATGGGACTAAAGGAAGAAAAAAAGTAACTTTTGAAGGCTAGAAACAAGTGGATAGACTTGCTCAAAAGATACAGAATTATTTTCAAGTATTACTAATTTCAACAGAGCACTGTTAAAATAATACAGAAAAACAGAGCACCCAGAAAATAGACCTTAGCACTTAGGCAGAATTGCTACATAATATAAGTGACATTAAAAAATCAGAGAAGAAACCAATTAATAATCACTGTTGCTTCAACTAGCTTTACATACATAAAATGTAAAATATAATTAGAACTGTGGGATAATAGTGCTTCATATTTTGTCCCAAGAATATCAATTTTTATTATAAAGGACAGAATAGAAACAAATAAGTTGACACATTAGTCAAAATAAGAAACTAGTTTTTAAAGCAAACTGTGTAAGAGATTAGCATTTAGTCAAAGTCAAATAATTGTTTCATTTACATATTTTCTCTAATAGTGGAACTTTATAATATTACAATTATGTTTCAGATGACTACACTTGTTAAAATTTTCCCATTATATTTTCTAAATCAGGGTTATAGAGAAACATAAAATGTTTAATTCACTTTTTTGTAGGGTTAAAGATTTTCAACTTTTATCTGTTTAAGAGAAACATATCTAGTTATTAGAAATCACTTCACTTATTTCTAGTTCCATACTATTTCACTTCACCGAGGTGTCCGTAAGTCTCCTGACTGATCCAACCACACTGTGGTCTTTAAAATGAATGAGCAGTGGGGAATCTGTTTTGTTATTAACATTTGAACTTCTTTCCAAACTCCTTTCTGTCTTCTAGACTATTGAAAAAGGTAATATAAATGAATTTATCTTTTCTATAATCTACTGGTATAAATACTGCTCCTATGGAATGATGTCACTATTTTAAAAATCGGTTTAATGAAATACACGTCTATAAAATTTATAGAAGAAATAGTGAATCAACTGGAATGAGACCTGAGTTTATTTTTATTTATGTTAATTAAGCTATATGGTACAAAGTGTTAAATTCAGCTTTAGATGGCATATTGTTAGATGATGATATGCTAGATTTTTTTTATCCACACACGTCACATATGTGGATTTCTGTTGTGAACATAACATAGATGATGTGTTCCAGATGCTGGCATTTTAAGATAAAAAAAGCATCCAGAAACCCAAAGGAGCTAAAGAATCCTCAAGAGAGCAACCAAAGGTCCCATGGAGGCTAGGCAATCTTTCTCTGTTAGTTCCTGCAGCAACAAGAATTTCTAAACGCTCATAGCTCAGTTTTCAGAAACTGTGTCAAGTTTTACAGGCCAAGACAATTACGGCACTAGGAAAACAGAAAGGGAGGAGACAGAACTAATCTATAACCATAGTACAAAAGAATTAAAAATAAGGAACTAAAGGCGCCAGTCTCTTGCAAAGCCTTTAAGTTAAAAAAATATATATATATATGCTACCTACTAAGTAACATGCACATAAGAGATTATAATTGACCAAAAAAACAACAAGGAAAAAAATAACGTTAAAAATAATACAAATCAGGGGTGCCTGGGTGGCTGAGTCAGTTAAGCATCTGCTTCTTGATTTAGGCTCAGGTTATGATCTGGGGGTTGTGAGATCAAGACCCTGTCAGCCTCCCTGTTCAGTGGGGAAACTGCGATTCTCTCTCTCTCTCTCTTCTTTGGCCCCTCCCTGCCAAGCTCACTCTCATGTACACTCTCTCTCTCTAATAAATAAATAAATCTTAAAAAATAAATAATACAAATGAAAACTAATGAAATGCAAGTTAGTAGTTTTAAATATTTAATCTAGAAATAATGAAACTTGGGAATTAGTAAGAAATACCAATGTGACCAATCTAAGAAATTTAAAGATAAAAAAATAAACTCAAGTAAGAAGAGGAAATAATATCAATAAACACAGATGAATATAATAATAATAAAAAAATTAAAGGTTGGCTATTTCCAAAAGTGTGTTTACTCAAATAGAAAATCATCTCCTGAGATCTAACATGAAAATAGTGATATAAAAGTATACTTTCTAAAAAGATAAAGCCATTAATGCAAAAGATCTTATGCAACTCACGAATTAATATAGAAACTACTAGGATGTTACAATAGTCCCAAGTGTATTTGAGGAGCTAGGTGTACATAATACAAGCAATTTACTATTGCATGTTTAAGATAAGACTTCTGGTCATTGTCTTGCAGACACAGAAACTATGAACTTTGAACTTACCTTTTCCACCAGACAGAAATTCTTTGTATATCTCTACCAGATAGAAATCTACAAGTTAGATTCTCCCTCTACAGAATTGTAACATGACACATTTAATACACAATCCATATATATATTTGTGAGCTTCAGATAATTTTCTGACAAAGGTAGAAATAAACTTTGCAGCTTTTTAAAAAAAGGTATTACTGTAGATGGAGCCAAGAACATGATTCAGTAGAGTACAAAACATACATTAGAAAATGGTATCAAAACTGAGTCAAGACAATGAGACCCCTTTCTATCAAGTAAACACATGCAAGCCTATATTACGTATAGAAAAAAGTATATTCATTAAACATGTCAATCTCCAACCTAAAAATTCTCGACAAATTAATAAGAGAGAGATGCCATTCCCTGCGAAATACAGAAGGGCAAGTTTGAATGAAAAGTTGAAAAGGAACTGTGGCATGATCACTTTAACGCAGGTGCACTTTCAGGCAGAAAAGTTTCAAAAAAAATGTATGTACACAATTTGGTTACATTATAATTCAAACTAACCTTGGAAAAATTCACCTGCCTCTAAATGCACAGTAATAAGATGGATGACCAGGAGAAATTTTTGGATGTGAGCACAAGAGAAGATATATAACTGCATTCACTGCAACACTGTTTGTTTATTGAGGAAAATAATTAGAAAGAAATGAAATGGCCTTTAACAGAAGAATGGATAAATTGTGAGATTGTCACCAATGAACAAGTGAAAGCTACATATACAAATGATGATAAGTTTCATGTACAGAAAGCTTACTTTTAAAAAGGAAGCTGCAGGGTAACATGAACATCATGTTAGCATTCAATAAATAAATTGCAAACTCTACATAACAATACATTATAGATTCATGCATATTTAGATTCATGCATATTTATAGACTTCTGCATAATTTTTCAAATATATGAACATATACAGGAGAATGATAAACACAGATATCACAAGCCAGCTGCCTTTAGAGAGAAAGAACAGAAAACGAATCAGGGAAGATAATGGGCCTCAAATGTATGTATGTTGCTTCAGTTTTTAAAAAGAAAAAGAATTTCTTAAAGATATATGGAATCTTGTTAGGATTTGATAGAGTTAGATTCTGGGTACATGAATACCCAGATTACTCATATTATTCTGTATTCCGACATTGGTGGGGGAAACAAAATCCCAAAAAACAAAAACAAACAAAAAACTTCATAATTAGGAAATAAAACCAAATAGGAATATAGGATTTCTGGATGAGAAATATTGATTGAGAAAAGATAGCACTATGTGAAAATCTAAATTGTAAGTATATTTTATGGCAAGATGTTTTAAAAAGTTGATTTAGATAGCAACGCACCTAATCTGAAGTTACAGTGTAATATGGAGAAGTTAGAAAACAGGTAAGGGACTCCAGGAAAAAAAAAAAAAAATAGCATATGTCCCTTAGTGTCCTTGTCTGTAAAATAGACAATTAAATGGATCTTGCCTCACAGAGTTTTTGTGTGGATTATATCTGATTAGAAGTTGATGACCAAAAAAAAAAAAGAAAAAGAAAAAGAAAAAGTAGATGATCATTTGTAAAAATTTCTATTATATAGTCCTATATAGTACTGGAATCTTATGGTAATTAGTTTACCTAAATCACTTGGTTGATTAGCTGTGAATTATCTTTACTGTGAAGGTTTCCTTTTCATCTAGATCTATACCATATCTAATATGTGTATCCACATACATATATGTTCATTTTTATATGAGAATATTTAATAGTTGCCACTTATTTGACTTAAACTATTTCGTTTACTTAAATATTTTATATAGCTTTCACAGTACTTAAAATTTAGGTTTTGCTAACTTTTAGCATTTAAATTATAACTCCTAAAAAGAAACTCCTTATACATATCTACATAGCTGTAAAATTACAATAAAATCTATTTATATACTTTGTGACATTGAAGCAAACCAAGTATTAACTTCTTTAGCTTATAGCTGTTAAATTATATGTACAAAATATGTTCATTTTACATAAGCATGCACTTCTCAAGTTCTGTAAACAAGATTCAAAATGGATTCTGAAGTATCTCCAGTAGAACAAACTCAGAATAGAAGCCATGAAATGCAGAACATCACTATATACATTATACACATATATATGTATAAATATGTATTTTAACTGAACAAATGCTCAGACCAAAGAAATCTTTGTAAGAGAAATAATACTAGTTTCAAATGAGGAATAAAGGTAGGAGATGCATGATTACTCATATTTTTGAAAGAAAAGACATTCTTTATCAACAAAATGAAAGATTAATGGAATTTTCAGAAAATTCTCATTGCGATTCTCAAGTAATTGTATTCCTCTACCAGTTTTACTGTACTCACTTTAAGTGATTTCTGACCCTTCAACTAGAATTAATTCAATTCCCTAAATAGCTGGGTTCAATTTTGAATTGTGAATAATTACTATTATTAACAAAAATATCAACAGCACGAGATTCTGACTAAAACAAGTAATAGTAATTCCTTGCTCCCTGAAATGTTAGCTTCAAGGTTACTAAAATTATACCCCTTTGCTATGAGTGAGATAACTCCATTTTTATATCAAAGTTGTCTATTGACTCCTATCACATTATAGAATATTTTTCGTTTTTCTTAATCCTTTGTAATCCTTTATCCTTTATATCCTTTATAATGTAATCATTACTTAGATTTCTCTCCCTAAAATGTTTTTTTAGGTGCTCAGTATTTTTTCAATAAGTAAATTTTAAATAAAATTATCAAAAGCTGAATAGATCATCACATTCCTGCCTTTCATCCTTTACACCCACTCTCTGGTGTTTTTAATGTCATTAATAGTATATCAATTTGCCAAAAATCTATCAATCACTTATTGAATATTTGTTATGGACCATATTCTGCTATGCACAGAGCACGAAAATAATAAAATAAATATTGCTTTGTACAAGTCATATTTTAGAAGGGGAAATATATACCAAATAATTAGTACATACTCTAATAACATGAATGTTGTTAAGCATATTCATAAACATATTTTTATTAGGCTGCAAAAGTCCTTGCTCTTCTGGTCATTCAACTTAATGGGAAAGAAACAGTGTTTGCATGAGAATGTTAATAAAGAACATGTGGTCAAAAAAGGTGTGGATACTTAAACATATTTAGTATTACACATTTCTATTTCCTCTATAAAAACATTCTTTTCTTCAGGTCACAAAAATATTCTGTGTCCCAGAAATTAGCCCAGTGCATAAAACCATCCATAAATAATTGGTGAATGAACCTGGAGACATAGCTGACTAGTTAGGCATGAAAAAAAAATTCCCTGAAAAGTGCTGGAAACTCAGCTGAGATTCATTCTACCTAATTTGGGGGCTCAAATGCAATAAAATGACAGTGAAACAAATTACAAGCAGAAGAAAGGTAGAAGTGAGGTTCAGTTCAATTTAGCATTATTTGTAATTTCCATAGTAAACTATAATCCAGTTATGCAAAGTTACTATAACCCCTTAACTAACTCATTAAAAAAACATTAAATTTCAAAATGTAAAGGAAAATAAGAGAGACAAGTAGAAACATGTCCTAAAGTGATTTTGTTTTTGCATTTCTACATCTTTTCATCTCTTCAAGTTATTTCGTGTCTTTTTTACCTCCTGCGACTTTCAAATTAGCTTAAATGTGATCTAGATGATTATTCATCCAATTTAATTGAATATCACTTGAATACACTGCCCCCTACTTTTCTAATTTCCTCACACTTGATGAGGGATTGCTAAGGACACTATGCAAATGTGAACTCATTTCCTCAAATTGTGTAATTGCCTTTCAGGGAGATATTAAAGGTGTGAAAATTTAATCTTAAAAGATAAATATACAGGAAGTATAGAACGACTTGAAATGACATTCTAAGGAGATTCTAGATCCTTGTAATCTAGTCCTTAAAACCTCTGTATTATTCTTTTATTCAAAGATTTTTTATGAATGTCTGACCTGTGCCAGATAATGTGCTATGTGCTAATATAAGAAAATCTAATTTTTCTTATTTTTGCACATGCATGCACTACATATTTAATATACTTTTTATCATGTTAAAAATTACCTTCTATTTATTACTTATTTTTACATTGTGAGCATTTTTATATTGATTCATATTCCTTCCTATAAAGGATAAATAAGTATGTTCTGAGCCTCTCTCTCACCTTTTTCTTAATGTATCTCTCATCGTTTTTGCATAAATTTAATAAAAATAACTAGGTGTTCCCAGTTCAGTTACATTCTTCTCTTCTTGCTCTTGGGAGTGATCCAGGTTTTGTAAATGCACATTAATTCCTAGCTGTTTAAAGTCTTGTTGATGTTGTTGTCAAAATAAGGGTTAATGTTGAATTTTCTTGAAGGTTTTTTTTTTTTTTTTTGGATATTAAGATGGGTCTAAAATTTTCCTCCTTACATCTACTGTAATGGTGAAGCTGCATGAATACATTTGCTAATGTTAAACTATTCCTGAAGGAGCACACTTGATTTTGACATGTTCGTTTCTACTGGAGTTTCAGAATCTTACCTAATATTTTGTAAGTCTTAATGGACATATGCTATGCATACAGGAGAATGCATACACCAAACCTGTATAGATTGATGATGAATATATAAAAAATGAGCAAACACATGTACTAGCAACCAGATGAAGAAAAATGACATCATCCTATAATAATCCCATTGTGCTTCCTTCACATCAGTAGCCCTTGCCCCATCTTAAAAAAAGGATAGTTATTGAGACTGGTAAGACAGCAGAAGAGTAGGGGTCCTCAAATCACCTGGTCCCACAATCTTACCTATGTAACTTTCAAAACATCATGAACACCTACGAATCCAACCAGAGATATAAAGAGAGAACAGCTGGAACGCTACAGAGAAGTTTTTGCTTCTAACAAGGTAGGAAGGTGAGAAAAATAAAAAATAAATCAAGTGGGGGAGTAGAACCGGGACTAGTGGGGAAAGGGGAGCCACAAAAGCTTCCAGGGCACAAAAGCCCAGCCCTGGATCGGGGGGAGGGGAACTTTACAAATTTGCACCCAGGTTTTCCCAGACAGAAAAGTGCTTAGAGGGTTAAATTGGGCAGAACCACAGGAAGGGCAGTGAAGCCTCAAGATTCCTGGAGACACTATAAGCCTAGGGGCCTCCTGAGAAAGCTCACCACAAACTGCAGTCCCATCGCCTAAGGGGCTGAAGTATCACCTCCCTCTGGGGCATTTGGAAGAAGCCCGCCTGTTATGTGGCGTGGCTCCAGAGCTCTCTCTACCCCAGTGCCCTGCAACAGCCAGAGGCAGCTGTGCTCTGTTTCCTTTGAGAGAGGTGGCCCCGGGAGCGTGGGTCCAACAGTTAAGGGCCCTGGATCCCAGGGTGCAGAGGCAGACAAAGTCGGATATCCTGGTTCCCCAGGACAGGTGGAGGTGGGGAGGGCACAGGACAGCAAGGACTCTCCCACAGGGCACCCCCAGGCTGTGCAGATCAGTGCCCCACCTCCATTCACCCAGCAGCATCTAGGCTGGGGATTAGTCCAATGAGGACTAGGAGCTGCAGGCAGGTGGTTACTGGAGGAGCTGACTCCAGAGCTGGAGGCTGGCCACCACCAGTGGTGTTGTTCTTCCTGGTGTCACCATGTGCCTGGGAGGGACAGGGCCACCAGGGAACAGGGACCTCATGGTGTAAACAGCTCCCACTGAGCCCAGCACCCAGTGGGGGTGAGGCATCTCCCCCAGGTATACACACCTGAGAATCAGCACAGCAGGTCCCTCCCTCAGAAGACCAGCTAGAAGGACAGGGGAAGAGCAAGTTCTGGACCAAGCAACACTGGAAAGCTCCAGGACTGCGGGAAAACAGTATACAGAGGGTCCTTTTTTTTTTTTTTTTTTCCATTATGACTCATTATCAGGTTAAAAATTTCTAATATTTCTTTTCTATTCCCACTGTAACTACAATATTTTACCAACTCTTTGTTTTTAACTTTTTCCTTTTTGGCTTTCATATTTCTACAATTGCATGTCTTAGATATATTTTTCACTTCTGAATTCCCTTCAACATATTCAATTTACTTTTGGTAGATATATGAGTTATGGGTTCTGCTTTTTGTTTTCTCTGTCTTGTTCTGTTTCACACTGGTGGAAGTTAGTACCTTCTAACACATGACCAAAATACACCCAGAACCAAGTGGAAAACTATGTTGGTTCATTCCGTAGGATTGTATTCTCTCTTCCTTCCCATTCTGCCCCCCTCTTTTATCTTGTTTATGTTTTTGTGCTCAATGTTGGGTCTTTATGTAAGTTTTGCTGGTTTATATTAAATTGGGATTGAACATCTTCTAACATACAGAACAAAATACACTCAGAACCAAGAGGATCACCCTCTAGGTCCCTTCAGGAAAACTACATTCTCTATACCACCATTCCTCCTCCCCAATTTTTTTCTTCTTCTTTGTTTTTGGTTATTTTTATTACTTTCCTTTAAAATTTGTTTTTTACTTTAGTGATCTTTTATTTTATTCTGTTCTTCTTTTTCTTTCTTTTATTTTGTGGCCTCTGACCTCTTTAGAATCATTTAGGGTGTATTTTACTCAGGTCATGGTTGATAGTCTTGAATCAGCTCGCTCATACAGCCACTCTTCACTGGACAAAGTAACTAGAAGAAAGAACTCACCACAGAAGAAAGAACCAGAAACAGTAATCTCTGCCAGAGTTACAGAATGTGGATTTAAATACGATGTTGGGAATTCAATTCAGAAGTACAATTATAAAGCTATTGATGGCTCTTGAAAAAAGTGTAAAGGACTCTAGAGACTTCACTACTGCAGAATTGAGATTTAATCAGGCCAAAATTAAAAATATTTTAACTAAGATGCAATCCAAAACTGGATGTCCCAACTGCTAGGGTTAATGAGGTGGAAGAGAGAGTGAGTGACATAGAACACAAGTTTATAGAAAGGAAGGAAGCTGAGGAAAAAAGAGAAAAACAATTAAGAACCCACAAGGACAGGATTTGGGAAATAAATGATAGCCTGAGAAGGAAGAATCTACGTAAAATTGGGGTTCCAGAAAAGGCTGAGAGAGGACCACAACATCTATTTGAACAAATCCTAGCTGAGAACTTCCCTAATCTGGGGAAGGAAACAAGCATTCAGATCCAAGAGATAAGAGAGGTCCCTCCCAAAATCAATAAAAATTGTTCAACACCTCGACATTTAATAGTGAACCTTGCAAATTTCAAAAATAAAGAGAAAATTCTTAAAGCAGCAAGAGACAGAGATTCTTAACTTATATAGGGATAAAGATTAACAGCAGCCCTCTCCACAGAGACCTGGCCAGCCAGAAAGGGCTGACAGGATCTATTCAGGGTCCTAAATGAGAAGAATATGCAGCCAAGAATGCTCTACCCAGCAAGTCTCTCATTCAGAATAGAAGGAGAGATAAAGGGCTTCCAAGACAGGCAGAAACTGAAGGAATATGTGACCACCAAACCGACTCTGCAAGAAATATTAAGGGGGACCCTGGAAAAGAAAGAGGAAGCCCAAAGAAATAATCCACAAAAACAGGGACTGAATAGGTATTATGATGACACTAAACTCATATCTTCCAAAAGTAACTCTGAATGTGAACGGGCTTAATGATCCATCAAAAGGCGCAGGGTTTCAGACTGGATAAAAAAGCAAGATCCATCTCTTTGCTGTCTACAAGAGACTCATTTTAGACCTAAGGACACCTACAGCCTGAAAATAAAAGGTTGGAGAACCATTTACCATTCCAATGGTCCTCAAAAGAAAGCAGGGGTAGCCATCCTTATATCAGATAAATTAGAGTTTATCTCAAAGACTGTAGTAAGAGAAGAAGAGGGACCTATATCATACTTAAAGGGTCTATCCAACAAGAGGACTTAACAATCATGAATATTTATGCCCCTAATGTGGGAGCTGCCAAGTATATCAATCAATTAATAACCAAAGTACAGAGATACTTAAATAATAATATATTAATAGTAGGAGACTTCAACCTGGCATTTTCTGCAAATGACAGATCTTCTAAGCAGAACATCATGAAAGAAACAAGGGCCTTGAATGATACATTGGACCAAACAGATTCCACGGGTATGTATAGAACATATCATATCATCCTAATGCAACTGAATACATGTTCTCAAGCGCACATGGAATCTTCACCAGAATAGACCACATACTGGGTCACAAATCAGGCTTCAACTGATACCAAAAGACTGGAATTGTCCCTTGTGTATTTTCAGACCACAATGCTTTGAAACTAGAACTCAATCACAAGAAGAAATTTGGAAGAAATTCAAACACATGGAGGTTAAAGATCATCCTACTAAAAGATGAATGGATCCTCTGTCTCTCTCTGTGTGTCTCTCATGAATAAATAAATAATATATTTAAAAGGGACTGGGGGGATGCCTGGGTGGCTCAGCAGTCAAGCACTTGCCTTCAGCTCAGGGTGTGATCCTGGAGTCCCAGGATCGAGTCCCACATTGGGCTCCTTGCATGGAGCCTGCTTCTCCCTCTGCCTGTGTCTCTGCCTCTCTCTCTCTCTCGCTCATAAATAAATAAAATCTTTAATAAAAAAAAGATCAAGAACATGACAGGGATGTCCACTGTCACCACTGCTATTCAACATAGTACTAGAAGTCCTAGCCTCAGCAATCAGGCAACAAAAATAAAAGGCACATGGATCAGAAGAATAAATTTTGTGAAAATATCTATGCTACCCAGGGCAATTTATACATTCAATGCAATCCCTATCAAAATACCATGGACTTTCTTCACAGAAGTGTAACAAATAATCAAGATTTGTATGGAATCAGATAAGACCCCAAATAGCCAGAGGAATATTGCAAAAGAAAACCAGAGATGGGGGCATCGCAATGCCAGATTTCAAGTTGTACTACAAAGCTGTGATCATCAAGACATTACAGTACCGGCACAAAAACAGACACATAGGTCCAAGGAACAGAATAGAGAACCCAGAAATGGGCCCTAAACTCTATGGTCAACTAATATTTAACAAAGCAGGAAAGACTATCCACTGGAAAAAGGACAGTGTCTTCAATAAATGGTGCTGGGAAAACTGGACAGTCACATGCAGAAGAATGAAACTGTACCAATCTCTTTACACTAGACACAAAGGTAAACTCAAAATGGTTGAAAGATCTAAATGTGAGACAAGAATCCATCAAAAGCCTAGAGGAGAACATAGGCAACAAAAGCAAAAATGAACTATTGGGACTACAAGGTAAAAACTTATGCATAGCAAAAGAAACAGTCAACAAAACTAAAAGACAACCTACAGAATGGGAGGAGATTTGTAAATGACCTATCGGATAAAGGGCTAGTATCCAAGATCTATAAAGAACTTCCTAAACTCAGCAGCAAAGAAACAAACAATCTAATCATGAAATGGATAGAAGACATGAACAGAAATTTCACTGAGGAAGACATAGACATGGCCAACAAGCACAGGAGAAAATGCTCCGCATCACTGGCCATCAAGGAAATACAAATCAAAACCACAATGAGATCCCACCTCACACCAGTGAGAATGGGGAAAATTAACAAGGCAGGAAACCACAAATGTTGGAGACGATGTGGAGAAAGGGGAACCCTCTTACACTGTTGGTGGCAATGGGAACTGGTGCAGCCACTCTGGAAAACTGTGTGGAGGTTCCTCAAAGAGTTAAAAATAGACCTGCCCGACGACCCAGCAATTGAACTACTAGGTATTTACCACAAAAATACAGATGCAGTGAAATGCCGGGACACCTACATCCCAATATTTATAGCAGCAATGTCCACAATAGCCAAACTGTGGAAGGAGCCACAATGTCCTTCGATAGATGAATGGATAAAGAAGCTGTGGTCCATATATACAAAGGAATATTCCTCAGCCATCAGAAGAGACGAATACCCACCATTTGCTTTGATGTGGTTGGAACTGGAGGGTATTGAGTGAAATAAGTCAATCGGAGAAGGACAATCATCATATGGTTTCACTCATATGTGGAATAGAAGAAATAGTGAAAAGGGATTATAAGGGAAAAAAAGGGAACTGAATGGGAAAAATTAGAGAGGGAGACAAACAATGAGAGACTCCTAACTCTGGGAAACTAACAAATGGTTGCCGATTGGGAGGAAAGTGGGGGGATGGGGTAACTGGGTGACAGGCACTAAGGAGGGCACTTGATGTTATACTATATATTGGCAAATTGAATTTAAATTTAAAAAAGGTTAAATAAAAATAAATTTTAAAAAAATATTACCCCCAAAAAAAGGATGATTATTATCTGTCCTCTAATAACAGATTGGTTTTACCTGTCTTGGTACTTTACATTAATGCAAACATGATTATGTTTGGCTTCTTTCTCTCAACATTACCCTAGTGAAACCCATCCATGTTGTTGCATATAGTTTTGACTAATTCCTATTATCACTGTTTAGGAAGCCATTATGTAAATATTCCATAAAATATTAATCCATTGAGTTAAATTTATGGACACTGTGATAGTTTCCAGTTGGGACTGGAATTATAAAGAAGGCTACAAACCAAAACAAAACAAGAACTAAAGTGAGAGAAATGCTATGAACATTCCAGCAAAAGGTTTAAGCCAACAGATAGAATTTGGTTGAACATGCATGTAGAACTGGAATTTCTACGTCATACGTGGTATCTCTTTAGCTCGATTAATTCATGCTAGAGTTCTTAAGAGCATGTGTACCAATTTAGAGTGCCATCACAATGTCTGAGAGGACCAGCTCCTCATGGAGATCTGCAATTTTCCTTGTTGTTTGGTCATTCTGAAAGATGTAGAGTGGTGTCTGTGGTTTTACCTAATTGTTCTTAAACAATAAAAATGATGGGTTTTTAAAACATTTTTTATTATTATTTATTTATGATAGTCATACAGAGAGAGAGAGAGAGAAGCAGAGACACAGGCAGAGGGAGAAGCAGGATCGATGCAGGGAGCCTGATGTGGGATTCGATCCCGGGTCTCCAGGATCGCGCCCTTGGCCAAAGGCAGGCGCCAAACTGCTGCGCCACCCAGGGATCCCAAATGATGGGTTTTTATGTGCTTAGTAGCCATCTCCTTTTGAAGTCTTTTGCCACTTTTCCTCCTAGGTTTTCAGTATTTTTCTTACTAACATGTAGGTATTTTGTTAAGTATTCTGGATAGCAAAACATTTGCTGGATGTATTTTAAGTAACTTTTCTGCCAGCTGCTTTTTACCTTTTTGGCATCTTTTAATAAACAGAAGGACATATTTTCACATAGTACTAATTATTTTTTTCTCTTCTTCATAGTGATTTTGTATCTTGTTGGTGCATTTTGTGTCCTGTTAAACACATTTTCCTATTCCATGGAATATATTCCAGTATGTTTTCCATTAAAACACACGGTTTCAACTTTTACAGGTAAACCTGTAATCCCCCTGGAATTAATTTTTGTGTATGATGTGGGGTAGGTGACTAAGTTGGAAAAAAACCTCAGTCTTCTACCTACATGGGGACATAGTATGTCTTTCCCCTATGTGTCTCCTTCATCACCCACACTGAACACTGCCCTTCTGACACTTCTGATCACCATGGTGTGGCCAGGTTTTCCTTCCTCCAACCAAACAATTCTCTGTGACACCAGCCGGTTGTCCTACAATTTTACTCAGTTCTAACTTGTGTTTCTTCTCTATCTGGTTTCAATATTTTCCCCTTAAAGTTAGCTTTCATAAATCTGATTGTGATGCTTCTTTCTTTGTATTTCTTCAGACTGATCCTGGTAGGAGTACAAACCTTCTAGAACCTGTAAGCTGATGTCTGCTACTAAATTTGAGGTTTTCACCTGTTACTTCTTTGAATGCTTTTTCAGATCCACGTTCTTTTCTTCTTCTAGGACACCAGTGTTCAAAACATAGACAGTTTATTGGCATCCCACAAGTTCCTGAGTCTGTGTTCATTTTTTTTCAATATATTTTTCAATATACTTTGTTCAATCTAGATCTTTTTTTTTATGATTTATCATTAAATACACTTGACTTTTTCCCCTGTCATCTACAATCTGGTAATCACATTTTCTTATTTAAGTTATTGTATTTTTCACTTCTGAAATTCCCATTTGGCTTTTCTTTACATCTTCTATTTCCTTTTTTAGAATTCCTGTTTTTTTTTTTTTCATTTTTCCAGGTGTTTTTGTAATTGTTTCTGGAACTATGTTTGTGACTATCCCCTTACAATCCACGTCAGAAAATTCTAACATCTATGTCATCCCAGTCTTGAGATCTGTTGTCATTTCTTCTCTGAGGTAAGACTTCTCTCGTTCCTGGCATAATGAATGATTTTCTGCTGTATGGTGGAAATTTTAGGTTTATGTTACAAGACCCTGGTTGTTATTTATTTTAGCAATCAGTAAGTCTTTAGCTTCAGAAAACATGCCCTGCCCAGTTCTGTGGGCTATACTGCAAACACCAATGTAATTTTCAAAGCCTTTGCTGTGCTATTCTGGTCTTTCTTGAGTATGTGCCACCCAGAGGTCAATGTGCAAACTAGCAGAATTCCACACTCTAGTTCACTTCTCAGACCTCTCACACAGTTAATTAGGGTTGGTTCATGCAGACACAGCTCAGTCGTGGTTGTGATCAGATCTTAATGTGCAAACTTTAAAGTGCTTTTCTCCAGTTTATCCTTCTCTGTCTTTTCCCACCTGGTACTAGTTGGAGGGGAAGGCTGGATGCCTCATTACTGAATGGGGACAGAATTCAGGTTTTCATCCATTGTCCCTGCAGCCAGGTTCCATAGTGTATTTACAAAGAAAAAGAAATATACCTTTGAAAATGTAATAGGATGTTTTCAACATTTTATAATAATATACAAAATGAACATTACAATTTTATATCAAATTAAGGTTAATTATCTCATGAGAACTGTATTAAAACATTAATGATATTAAAATATTATTCAATTATGACTTACAGAAAAGTAAAAAGGTAGCAAAGAGTTACAGCAACTTTTGAAAAGACACCTTTGTTATACAGAGACGTTTTAAAATCAAATGTCCAGAAATGTTCCCATTTCAGTTTTATTGGAAAAATATATACAATTAATAAAAATTTGAATATCTGCATACTTCAAGTATTTAAAAACCTTCCAAGTAAAGAGTGTGGATTTTGGATTGAATTTTTAAGAGTAAAAATTATAATAATTTAGTATTTTCTTGAAATGTTTTTGCGTCTAATTTTGGTTCCTATTATTAGTCTTTGGGTTAATAAACAAATTAAAGCAGAAATTTTTTTGAAGTAAATCATATATAGGATCAAATAGTGAGGAGAAAAATACAATGCAACAAGACCTCAATATTCCTAAATCCTGTAAGTACAGAATCTTGACATTCAGGGCTGTACATTCCATCTAGAAAACTAATCTCTGGTAAACTCCTACTCATTTTAAGGCAAATAGCAAGAGGCAGACATGAATCCTTTAGAAACATCTAAACAATCATCTATTATATAATTTACCATTGTGTAATAGATTGCTATAAAGTATGTATAAAGTATTTTCCCATCTGGTTCCCCAGTAGAGCATAAATTCCTAAGGGCAACTCCCTTGTCTTTTTCATCTCTCAATTTGCAGGACCCAGTCAATGTCTGAAAAAAAAAAACAAAAAACAAAACTGCTTGTTGGATGAATGAACAAACATATGAATAAATTCATCCATGTTTTTACAAACAGTAGGATTTCCTTTTCTTAAGGCTGATAATACTGATTATATGTATATACTACGTTATTTATCCTTTTATCTATCAATGGACATCTGAGTTATTTCTACACCTTATCTCCTATGTCTAATGCTGCAATGTAAACGGGAGTGCAGATATCTCAAGATACTTTTTTCATTTTTTTTTTAATTTTACTTATTTATTCATAGAGTCGCAGAGAGAGGGGGTGGGCAGAGACACAGGCAGAGGGAGAAGCAGCCTCTATACAGAGCCTCAACGCAGGACTCAATCCCAGGTCTCCAGGATCACGCCCTGGGCTAAGGGCGGTGCTAAACCACTGAGCCACCCGGGCTGCCCCTTTTTCCATTTTTTTAGAGATTATACTCAGAAGTGGGACTGCTTGTTCTTTCTGAGTTCTATTTTCAATTTTTTGAGGAACCTCCATACTGTTTTCAATATCAGCTGTACCATTTTCCATTTCCATGAACAGGGTGTAAGGATTCCAATTTCTCCATATGCTCATCAACATTATTTTTTGATAATAGATACACCAACAGGTGTGAGGTGATAGTTCACTGTGGTTTTGATGAGCATTTCCTTGATGAGTAGTGATGTTGGGCCCATTTCATAAAACCTCCCAGGAAAAACAAGCCCAGGACTAAAAAGGCTCCACTGATGAATTCTACCAAAATTTAAGAGAAATAAATGCTAATCTTCTCAAACTCTTCCAAAAAGTTCAAGAGAACATTTCTAAACTTATTTTATGAGGGCAGCATTAATCTGATACCAAAACTAGATAGAAAAGAAAACTATAGGCCAATATATCTGATGAACATAAATGCCACAAATCCTCAACAAAATACTAACAATTCAGTAGCACATTAAAAGAATCATATGTTATCATCAACTGGGATTTATTCTTGGGATGCAAAGATGGTTCAACATATGCAGATCAATTACTGTGATATATCACATTAACAGAATAAAGGACAAAAATCATGTGATCATCTCAGCAGATAAAGGAAAACCATTTGACAAAATTAAATACCATTTTATAATAAAAAGTTCTCAACAAATATAGAAGGAATGCACCTCAACATAATAAAGTCTATATATGACAGGCCCACAGCTCACATGAGACTAAACAGTGAAAATCTAAAAAGCTACCACACAGCAAAGGAAACAATCAATAGAACGAAAAGACAATCTGTGGAATAGAAAATATTTGCAAACCATATATCTGATAAGCAGTCAGTATCAAAACACATGAGGAAATTCTGCATCTTAATAGTAAAAAAATAATTAACCTGATTTATCAAATAACCTGATTTATTTGTTAAAATGGGTTAAAGATTTGAATAGACATTTCTTCAAAGTTTACATGGACTCCTGATTGTCCAAGGACCTGCTTGGACCAAAAGGCTAACAGCAAACATGTTGCAATAAGAGAATTGAAAAACTCATATACTTCGGGGCTTGTCTTCCTCCTGTGCCTGGGAACACTGTCCTCATATGAATAAACCCAGACAAGCTTATTGGAGACATGCCACCCAATCACCTCTAGCAATTCAGAGGACAGCCAGGAGTAACTAACAGCACTAACCATCAGGTATGTGAGCCAAGCCATAGTAAACCAATCAGTCCCCAGGTGACCCACAAGCTTACTGCAATTACATTAGTGAGTCCAACTGAAACCATCAGAGGAGCCTACTATCTGAGGCTGGCCTGTAGTGCTAAACAACAGGAAAGTGAGCTAACATATAATTATTGTTTTAAGCCAATAAGTTTGGGGAGGTTTGTTATACAGCAACAAGCTGGCTATATAATAGTAATATGTTACATAGTACATATATGGCATATATAACTCAAGTAATTAACATAATGCCTATAAACTCTAATAATCCATTTTAGTTATTGTTATTGCTTTTACTTATACATTTCTTTATTTTTTATTTATGATAGTCAGAGAGAGAGAGAGAGAGAGAGAGAGAGAGAGGCAGAGACACAGGCAGAGGGAGAAGCAGGCTCCATGCACCGGGAGCCTGACGAGGGATTCGATCCCGGGTCTACCAGGATCCCGCCCTGGGCCAAAGGCAGGCGCCAAACCGCTGCGCCACCCAGGGATCCCTACTTATACATTTCTATATAGCAATTTTTGTGGTGGGTTTTTAAACCAGAAACTTTATGAAAATGAAAAGGATTTGCTGAGAAATACATGGTCCCCCTTCTTCAATGATAAATATGTAGTTATTACAGGTATTGCATTATGTGTACTAGGACAGTCACCTCATAGACATCTTTATGCACATGTGTCAGTCTGTGTATATTTATATATATAACTATATAAACGGACATTTTTAGCATTCCCTATATATGCTTCCATGAGAATGCTTACATGTATACCTAAGAGAATATTTTCAATGCTTTGCAGATCCTCTTCTATGTACTCAGCATTGTTCTATTAAAAAGAGATGCTTTTTCAAATTATTTCATTGTAATGTCCAGTAATAGCCTCCTTTTAACCCCCAGCAATACGAGAATGTTTAACACAGAAGGTCACTATTTTAAATCTTCATTCTTACTAGAATATAAAATGCTCATTATAAGCAGTATAATCTGAATTTTAAGATAGTACCTTGTCTTAATTTGACAGGTAGAGGGTGTCTTTCTTCAACTAACACCAATTTCATTAGAGGTTAAAAGAAAAAAATATTAATTGAATTATATCTTTACCAGTCATAAATGTGTCATGGTAGATTGGGACACATCCAAGCTCTCCATTCTAAGGGAAGGTCAATAAAATGTTTTGCAAAAGAAGTTAAAATTTACTTGAACTAAAAAATATTGACAGAATCTTCCACTCTACAAAGAGTCAGTATATTTCAGGCAAAAAACATCCCTACCCAAAGGCAGAATAAAGTAGAAAATGATCCAATTTGACCTATTAGCACTTTTTATTTATTAATATATTTACTATAACAAATACATTTCTTTCTAAATATGTACATTTTGAGCACTTTATATATAACTATAGTCTTTCCCAGCCTTATTGGTAAAATTGTACTGAAGAGAAATCTCATCACATATAATTAGAATATGGTGCATTCTGGGCTAAAGATGATTAAAAATAGTCTTGCAAATAGTCCTGCCTCGTTTTGAAAGAAGTTGCATTGACAGTTGAATTGAAAATGGGTGAGGAAGCTCATCTGTGCTACCTGAAGCTTATTTTCTGAAGCAGCTGGGAGCCAAGAAACATGTGTAAGATGTCACAAACTTCAGGGGCACACAAAGCAGGTCATTTAATTTGTCCTATTTAGAGTTTAATTATAGAATCACCACTCTACTTGTTTTGAAAGGGGAGAAGGAGAGAAAAAAAAAAAAAAGCTCAGTATTTCCAAAGCTAAGTGTAGAATTTTATGTTCCAGTCGTCAAACCTTACTACCGAAAGTTGCCTCCACGAACTCCCAAAAAGTATTAAATACCGTAAGCTTGAGTTGGTTCTACTTTGACAGCTAGAACCAAGAGACATTATTTCTCAGCTTCTTGAACCATTTCAGTATGGCTGAGCTCACGCTGTCCTTCGTGAATTATTAGAAGTCATACCCTGTGCTCAGTTTCAAAGAAAAATGTTTGGTACCCAAACTCAGTACCATTGCTTTGTTTCGTTTTTAGTTTTTATAGCATCTAACAGATTTTGTCATCTGGAAATTTATATTGCTGCAAAATTGGCAGAAAAGTACTAAGAAAAGAGTGTATGAGGCAGTTTAAAGAAACTCTGAATGATGCAAAGCTCAATCAAAGGAGGACACATGAAGCCTCGCTCATTTACTACCTTAGTCTCAACTATTTAAAACTTGCATTCGCAAATCCCAAAGACAGTGGCCCATCTCACATACACAAAAAGAGAGCAACATGGTTAATCCCTTCCAATATCATTCATAGGAGTGGTTAACATAATGGAAATATAAAAATTGAAACAAAAATTACATGTAATATTAAAGTATTACACACACAGTTGGGAAGGGACTGAATTTATAATAAAAGGTCAGCCCCTATTTCAGTAGATAACACACTAATTATTTATAAAGATTCATTGTTATGCTGTGATATTAGACAGGCTTTTCAAGTAGGCACAATTCATTCTTTCCTTCAGCTAATATGATGCATGAAGGAGCTATTTCATGCTACGTGCTGTGCAAAACACAGAAGACACTGCAGTGAACAGAACATGAGCCTGATCCTTGCACTGCTTATGGTTCAATATAAAAATGAAAGGAAGCTATATTTCATATGCCAAATTTGATCAGTTGTTTGTGATGTCTAGAGTGACATATCCCATTCCTGGTCTAGTAACTTTTAATAAAAAAGGAAAGAAAGAGAGGGAGAGGAGGAGGAGAAAAGGAAAACAAGAAGAAATAAAAGGATACTACATCTGAATTGTAAGTAAGTAAATCCCTGATAATATGATGACTCTCAGTGTCTGTCCATATGGTGAAGAAAAATCATACTGGCCCTGCCTACCTCCCTTGATTATAGAAATCTGGTAAAATATATGAAATGTTTCAACTCAAAATGCCTATACTCCATTTAGTAGTATTATGATATTTTATAAGTGAACAGAGATGCATGCTGGCTAGCTAGGATGCATTAACCCATATGTTTGATTGAGAATTTATTATTCCCTTTTATAAAGAGTGATTGCACTTCCCTTGGTTCAGAAAGGGCCAGTTTTCCTATTTTACAGGCCCTGGAGGGGAAAAGGGTTCATGGAAACAAAATGAGGCAGAGTAAAAGTTTTAAATGGTCTATTTCTTCCCTATTTTTCCCATTATAAAAGAAAACCTAATATTTTATGCAATGCCATGGTCTGAATATATGAGATCATTTAAATGCTTCAAACATTGATTCAACACATTTATTCTTTCATTCATTAAATGAATATTTATTGCAAACCTACTGTGTTAGTAACTAAGTAAAATGCAAAATAAACTTAAGACAGTTTCTTGCTCTCTGGGATACCTGGTTTGCAAACCAACCCAGATTTTTATGTCAGGAAACCAAGGTCAAACTGTGGCTCTACGGCAGAGTGTTCTGATCAAGGTTTGCAAGCAGAGGACAGAACTATTCTAGCTTGACAATGTTTCAGGCATAATCTCTGGCAGGTTATTTCATCTCTGTAAGACTCAGACTCTCCCAAATGGTGGATAAATGCAAATGTCAAGGAAAATAATACTAATACATATCTTAAAGGGTTGTTGTCAAAATTAAATGAGGTAATAGATGTAAAATGCTTTGCTCAGTATTTGACATGCATTAAGTACTTGATAAATGTTAGTTATTACTTTTATATTATGTCAAGCACATATTTAATCTTTTGTTCTTCTTTGTAAAAAGGACCACTCTTCTCAAATGAAGTATAATAAGTGAAGACAAGAAAAGATTCAGGATAATGTGAAATACTAGAAATACTTTATGTATAGTTTCATTTCTATGATTTTGTCAGCTGTGAAAACTTGGGAAAATAACAGGACTTTATTTGCTTCCTCTTTTAATAAATAGCATAATAATAACAAATCTCCAAGGTTGGAGAAAAAGTCAATGACATAAGGTAAACAACCAGAAAGCCTCTTAAGAAAAACATGGTGTTAAAAAAAGAAAAAAGAAAAGAAAGAAAAGAAAAAAAGAAAAGAAAAGAAAGAAAAGAAAAAACACGCCGTCTGTTTGAGAAAATGCTTACCTAAATATTTTGCAGTAGATGAGATGTTAATGATAGGAATCTAAGCCTTGTTCCCCTTCCCCAAATCATCTTTGTGAGAACATGAGAACTTCTATTTACTACTGAGAAATACCTACATTTAGTTCTAAGAAGAAAGAAAAGGAGATAAAAATGGGAGACCAAGAATTGATAGACAAAAGAAAGAATCTGAGATGTAAATACAGTATTTACATTTTTAGATAATGCTGCTGTTTTTTGTTGTTGTTTTTGTTGCTGTTAAAAACATTTTCAGTGCCCTCAACTCTTCCTATTTTAGTGCGGAGACTAAACAACTCTGTGGCCCTTTAATTGATTTTAGATTTCTCAGGTTACCATGCTTTCATGTGGTGATGATGCAAAAAATAGTGGGAAACAGAAATCTACACATTTTGAAATGTATAGCTTGATTCATGTATTGATTGAATCTAGTTTACCCAATAACAAAATAGTGCCTTGCAAAGGGACATTCAATCAATTCCTGCTTTGTCTTTATGCTGTCAAATAATGAATGAGCTTACCTTTCTCGCACAATGCCCAAATAGAAATATTAATTTAAAAACAGTTCTATGCACTTGTAAAATGCTTATGCCATTAATAAATAACCAGTATTAAGTCTCTAAATTAAAACTTTTGCCTAAGACTTTGGAAATATACTTGTTAGAATTTTCCCATCATCTCACAATAGACTAGTAGAGCTGATGCTCCCTCCTACCCCAAACATGTTCCTATAACTTAAAATTGCCTCCCTGAAAAGACCATCTCTGAAAACGACCTTCCTCTTGAAATATAACTTTGGAATTCCACACTCACAAACTAAAATTTAAGTGAACAATAAAGGAAACTATAATGTTGGAACAAAATTGGAAACACCAGTATCCACTCACGATTTTAAAATGAGTCTTTCTAGATCTGTACAATAAAATTAGCTAGTACAGATATCATCCTACCAGCATAAACCTGATATAATGTCTTTGTTCCCCAGATTATCATTTTCCACCAAAGGAACCATGGCTTTCTCCTTGAAATAGTGGTTGATTTCTCATTTGGGGGCCGGAAAGATACAGGTGACACTGGCATATCTCATTTTAGCATAAAGCAAGGAATTTTAACATGGTCGCATCAAGAAACACAAAAACCTAGGCAGAAAGGGTTGATAGTGATCAGACTGTAACAATCAATTATAAAGATAAGAATAATGATTGCAATAAACTGAGACATATTTAATCTATAAACTGCCATAAATCTCTAAAGAGACCACAAATATAAAAGTTACTTACAGTATTTATTGTCAATTTTTTAAATTACAATACATCTTTAGATTTAACTTCTGGTTTTGTATGCGTTGAGACTTGATATCATTGTTACGTGGTAATGAAGTTACAGAGGAAGACAGCCATAAGGTCGTCTCACCTATGGATCCTTGTACCAGTTTCATAGGCAGCGTATTGAGCAGGCATGAGAGTCCCACTCTGTAATTTGATGACATCCCAAATTTCTCCCCTACTAAAATGCTCCAAGAGCACCTTTCCTGAAAGTTTCACTGGAGGCTTATTCTGGTGGTGACATTTATTTTCCATTTGGAGTCTAATGGAGCAAAATCCTCTATAACTTAGTTCTTCAGAACGCAACCTGAGTGCTATTCAGATATAAGTATGCAATTGGACCAAAGATATTTTAATACCTTGCTCATGAGCAAATGGCAGTGTCCTACAATACGCTTATTCAAACTACACATACTAATTTTTCTCTTATTTCATCAGTGGAAAATGAGGGTCTTTTAAGATTTTATTTATTTATTCATGAGAGAGAGGCAGAGACACAGGTAGAGGGAGAAGCAGGCTTCCTCTGGGGATCCTGAGGCTTTTTTTTTTTTTTTTTTTTGAGTTTGCCCCTATTGCTTTATTGGTGTTTTATACAAGTGACTAAATAGAGTAACAAAAGCAGCTACGTGGGCCCCCAAGACCAAACAGGTTCCTCTGACTGCCGGCTAGAGTGCCCACCTCATTCCTCCTCCCAGGGTACCACTGACCGCCCCCCACCCTGCTCAGGGCTCAGCTGACAAGGCAGACAGAGTGGGAGATCACATTTTGGGGCTAGAAGAAAGGGCCCAGAGGACAAGGATTCTTCATATAAAAATGGAAATGTCTACTAAAAAAAGAGTCCAAAAAGTGTATGAAAGTCTATTTCAAACCCCCCAGAAGTCTTACAAAAACAGTAAAGCTAAAAATAACCAAAGGTCCCTTGTACACCCCCAAGGGAAAGAGGAGGAACCAGGCACTGTTGGTGAGAGTCACAGTGACAATGACCCCAGCGGGTGGCTAAGCCCAGGCCCCAGAGGCGTGATGGGCAAGTGACTAATAAGACACCCAGTCACAGGACAGAAGCAGCAAGGGCAGACTGGATGGGCCAAGAGAGGAAACCCAATGCAGCCCCCACTGTGCACCCTACATAACATTCACAAAAAACTCACTGGGGTTGCCCATGGCCATGTGGAAGCTTTGGTGGCTCGCTGTCAGTTCTGGGGCACAGAGCCCAGGGGGGCTGCACTGCTGGTGGGACAGGGGGTGGAGGGGGCGCACCATGACCACCATCATGGAATTATAGGGGAGGGCCCTCCCCTAGAGGTAGCCCATAGGGATGGAGCCCAGGGTGGGCTCGGAGATTGGGGGCACCCCCTGATGAGCTTCCATTCCAGGACCCCCGGATCATGACCTGACCCAAAACAGGTGCTCAACCACTGAGCCACTCAGGTGGCCCTGGAAAATGAGTGTTAATATCTACAATCATTCTTAACAAAGCCTCTGGTGGTAAGCAGTGATCCATATATCCTTGCTGACTATTAAAACAATACCTTCTCATAAAATAACCTATTATAAATGACCAAATTGCCTCAGCCTCATTTGTAATAACAACCTAGAAGATTCCAATGAGCCTACATTCAAATTTTTCCAGGATTAAATGAAACATGATTTGATACCTAGTCTTACCTCCAGGTGTTCCTTGCGGTTCCACATGAGATCCCAGGCTCCTGGTCACAGGTGGGCGAGCTGCTTTTTCAGAGGATCCCTGTCTTGTTCGTAGCCGTGGTTCTGGAGTCCTCAGAGCTCGGAGCTTCTCCAGCCGCCAGCGTGGTCATCTGTGACCCGGCTTGGCAAAGCCACCAAGAAGCAACCAGGCTTCCAGCCACCTAGGCTGCGCAGAGCCCACTCTCCCTTCCCGCTCCTGCCCTGCCTTTGCCCTGGGCCAGGCCACCTGGAGCAAGTAGGAACACCTGGGTTCTTCTATATCAAAGGGCAAAACACCAAAACAAAGTTGAGAGAATGCCCCGCTTTAGTATCCAAGCCACACGTGGGACTTTCTGACACCCAGTAAACTTGTGCCTTGCACCAAGTGGAAAATAAACTCCAATTGGCCAGGAAAAACAAACAAAAACAGGCCTTCTCAAAAGAAAAAAATAATAATAAAAAAAAAAACAAACAAACAGGCCTTCTCTTCTGGTCTAATAATACAATAAAATCTCTTGGTTAGTTATTACAAATAGGTCATAAGTTACACTATTTCCTGGTCAATATGACATTCCAATTATCTATTGCATGGTAACATATCAGCACCAAACTTGGTAGCTTAAAACAACAATCATTTTATTATCTCTCATGATTTCTCTGGGTCAGGAATATAGGATAAGTTTGGGTGCTTCTAGTTTGGGTTTCTCTGAGGGTTGTAGTCAGATACCAGCTACAGTTGGGACAGCCGAGAGCTGAAGCACTCTGGGGGTAGGGAGCTGATGGGACATCAGGTCTCTCCATGGAGCTTCTTTAGTTTTGTTTTTAGTTTTAGTAAAACTTCAGTTTTACTTTAGTTTTACCTCTTTAGTTTTACTTTGAGCATCCTCACACCACGACCATCTTAGAGCAGAAAAACTGTCCAGTTTCAATATAGTATCTGACATTATTTTCATTCTGAGTAGCATACAGTAATGATTTGGCATGCATTCTTTACTATTCTGTGCATAAAAAAATTTTAGGTACTACAGTTTTAAAATCTTGCATTAGAGTTGTGTATATTTGTCTGCTACATTAAGAAAGAGCCCCTCAGCTCAGCTCCACTTTTTCTATTTATAGAGCCTTGTAAAATTGATCTAACCTCATTAGGCCTAAATTTCCTCACTTGCAAATTACAAATACAAATAGTGTCTCATACGCTTATTGGGAACATGGTGCATGCCAGTCTCAACAATAATATCAAATAACAGATGTCTGATTTTATGGGTGAGGAATCCAAGGTTCATGGTAATGGCTCATTATACATGAATTTAATAAATGAGGTGGAGAAAGATGAAATAATTTAGAACCAGTAATGAATGGTTCTGTTTGTTTGTTTGCTCACTTTAAAAATTAGGCTCTTAAACTTTGAAAAAACTGTTCCTAATTTGGTGCCAGCATTAATAGGGCTGGGGGAATTGGGGAGATGTTAAAAAATACAAACTTGTAACTAGAAGATGAATAAGTTCTGGAGCTCTAATGCGCTGTGTAGTGATTATAGTCAACAACACTGTATCATATGCTTCAAAATTGCTGAGAGACTAGATCTTAAATGTTGTCACCACAAAGAAGATATGGTGATTATGTGAGGTGATAGAGGTGTTGGTAATCCTACTGCAATATATAAATGTATCAAATCAACATGTTGTGAACTTAAAACTTACATGACGTGATATGTCAATTATAGCTCAATAACAAAATAATAAATAACAGGGCTGTGAATAGGAAATAAACCATAAAAGGGACGTTTTAGGAATACATGTCTTCAGCCCTTTTGAAAATGAGCCAAGTGCATTATACATACATGTATTATAATAGGCATGTATGATAATATAATCTCCAGGCATTTATAATAGCCATGCATAATAAATATATGCCTATTTGGTCAGGCCAAATAGTGAAAAATTCTGACTGTATCTTTTAATTTCATTATCTTGTTATTTAGGCAACATCAGCTAGACCAAAACCACAAAAAAGATGAGTCCCAGTAATAACGATAAATATCTAACAATCACTGAACATCTTCCATGTTACTCTCTTTCAGGCATTATTCCAACAGCATTGCGTGTTTTCACTCAAGTTTTACCACAACTGAGCCCTCTGAGCCACAGACATAACAAATTACTGTAAAACACAACAAAACTCCCTCAAGCATGAACAATGAATAAGACCTTTCTTTAGTCTTCCATTCTGTCCTTTGAGGTGCAAATTATTGAGTCTCTTTATAAATTTGAAGATTCCCTGCATCTGACTGTGCCTGAACTGCTTCACAGAGTGCTTTACCCGTGTGCGTTGTAGAAATCTTACCTAATGATTGAGAAGCATTCTTACAGATTCAGTGCACGTGCCTTCTTAATCTGAAATCCCCCAGGGTTTCTGCATAGGCTCAAATTAAACACTAGGTCTCTCTAACTGGATGACCATGGTTAGAAAAATGAGCTTAAAATATGCATTTAGACGAGTTTGTAAATGCAAGACTCACAATGATATCAGTGTTTCTGCGTGATGGCATAATTAATAATTATGCCAAAAAATAAGCATAATTTCTGCTTGATTGATTGCATAATTAATCTAAGGTACAGTTAACAGGTTCCCAAACCAATGAGGTCCACAAAATATCTAGCATGTGCATTTGAATCCACATACGTGTGCCCTTACTGTTCAACTACCCTGGAATTGCACAAGGACATCAAAATGTTTCCCCTACTGGTAACTGTGAGTAGTACAGTGCAGATTAGTCTGCATAATAATAAATTACTTCAGCAGTTGAGAGTGGTCAAAACTAATAACATGAGGACAGAGTAAAAGATTAAAAAGTAAAGTACAAAGATTTTCCCAAGAGTAATATGGAATGAAAAAGTCATTTGCTATGAAAATTGGGTTTAAATGTGAATTTAGTTTCTTAGAACAGCATAAGGGAAAATGTTCCTATATGATCTAATTTTAGCCATCCCTCCCAATTGACTTAAAATTCCTCTAGAGAATTAGCAATTTAAATCCAAAATGTCAATGATTAGACAAAATACACAGTTATTTTTTTTCTTTTTTTTACTCTTAGAGACCAAAGCTTTTTTTCTTTTTCCTACTGAGAATATTTGCTTTTAGAATATTCTAAATACAGTGAAATACTGGATTTTTGAAGTTATAAGTTTTCTATAAGTTATTTATCTTGAATTTAAAAGCTAAAAGAGCTGAAACTTTTTAAATTTATTTGGAGTTATTTGAGAACTACATGATAACACCAGTCAGTATTATATAGACAATACTAAAATAAGGTCTTATAGTTTCCACAGAAGTCTAAATAAGAGGAATACACCACACATGATAGCTGAAGTACCCAAAAGCTAATGCCATTTGAATGTTGTTAAATATTGGAATGGATGACTGAAATAGTTTCCAGTATTTTTCCTTTTTTTGGTGAATGTAAAGGAAAAAGTAATAATAACAAGTTTCTGTTAGTACCCAGGTCAAAGATTCCCCCAATTCTCCTTTATTTACAGTTCATAGTCATTTCCCCAGTATAACTTTGACTAATTGACTCTTAGTTCATCAACTGCTACTTTTTCTTTGGCAGAGTGAGGTGTTCTTAAGTCAACGAATGTGTTCTTAAACTTTCAAAGCACAGGTTCACAATAATCAACTTTTAATTGAGTACACAAAGGGAAGTTCCTTTACTGCCAATTTATTGTGGGTATACCACCCAGATAATTTGCTCAAACAAAAATAATATCAGAGACATACTGAAGACAAAGCTATATTATTGTGGCCTTTGTGTAATAATGCAACCTTACCCAAAGAGAGGTCTGCCCTTTAACCATGGCTCTTAGGAGCTAATGTCTAAGCCTTGAAAATAGTGTCTTTATTTATCTGGGGGCCTTGAGCCAGACAGCAACAGTATGATTTGGGATGGAGGCTCTAGATCACATGGTATCAGCTCAACTTCCAGAGGGGTTGGAGACTGGGGTTGACTACATGGCCAGCCAGGTTTATGTGCCCAAGCCTGAGCAAACACTGTGGACACTAAGGCTCAGGTGAATGTCCCTGCTTGGAAGTCCTCCAAGCACATTGCTAAATATCAGTGCCAGAAATTTAATGCTGTTTAAGACTCCATAGTGAAAGGACAGCTGGAAGCTCCACAATTGGAACTTTCTGGATTCTGCCTCACATGCGTAAATTCTCTTAACTGATTTTTGTTTGTTTCCTTTTTAAAAAAATAAATTATAACTGTAAGTATATATAGCTTTAAGAGCGTTCTATGAGTCCTCTTCGCAAATCATTAAACTTGAGGTTTTGGGAACACTCTAAATTTGTAACTAATGTCAGAAATTAGAATAATCTTGTGGACTATTCTTTCTCTAACTGTGGCCTCCTATCCACAAAGGATAAAAAGTATTATCAAACTTTTTTATGCTGATGCAATCTTACAGTGACCTTTTATAAGGTATTCATAAAAATTCTCTTTGAAAGAACTTATGTGTAGCTAAGAAATAGAAGACAGGACTTTTCTATTTTTCTTCTTGATTCCATTAACTGAAACTATACAGAGATTATTTTTAAATTACTATGATCAATATTGGATAAACAAACATTTTAAGTTCCTAATATAGATATGTAATGAAACTATAAGGAAAACAAAGGCATGGATAATATAATATTTCCATCAAAGATTTTCAAAAATCTTAAATGGCATGACATGTACAAACTACGTATAATTGCAAATAGAAATACAAAGCGCAAGGGTTGCCTTTTCTCCACAACCCCATCAACACTGATTATCTCTTCTCTCTTAGGTGATATCTAATAGCCATTCTAACAGATGTGAGGTGATATCTCATTATAGTTTTGATGTGCATTTTCTTGATGATTAGGGACACTGAGCATAACATCTTTTCATATACCTGTTGGCCATTTGTATGTTTTCTTTGGAAAAATATCTATTCAGTTCCTCTGCCCATTTTTTAATCAGATTGAATTGTGTGAGTTTCTTCTATATTTTGAATGTTAATACCTTATCAGATATACACAGTTTGCAAATATCATTTCCTGCTCTGTAGGTTACATTTGTTGATGATGTATTGTGCTGTACAGAAGCCTTTGTTCCAACAAGTCCTAGAAAAGTACAAAACCAGATGAGTTCACTGCACACTCTAAAAACATTTTAAAAATAATTATTAACAATCCTTCTTAAACACCTCCAGTAAACTGAAGAGGAGGGAACACTTTCAAACTCATTTTATGAGGCTAACATTACCCTGACACCAAAACCAGACAAGGCCACCACAAGAAAAGATAATTACAGACCAACATCCCTAATGAACATAGATACAAAGTCCTCAGCAAAATATTAGCAAATTGAATTCAATAAGGCATTAGAAAGATTACATACCATGATGAAGTGGGATTTATTCCAGGGAGGCAAGGATGGTTGAACATCTGCAAATCAATGTGATAGACTGCATTAACAAAACAAAGGATAAAAATCATATGATCTTCTTAAGAGATGTAGAAAAAAGCCTTGATAAAACTCAGCATCCATTTATTATAAAAACTGTTAAAAGATGGGTAGAGAGGGGGAACATATCTCAATATAATAAGGGCCATATGTGACAAGCCCACAGTTAACATCCTACTCAATGGTGAAAAGCTAAAAACTTCTCCTCTAAAATCAGGAAAAAGACAAAGATGCCCATTCTTGTCACTTTTATTCAACATAGTACTGAATGTTCTAGTCAGATCACTTAAGGCAACAAAAATAAATAAAATACCCAATCAGAAAGAAAGAAACAAAGAAAACTGTCTCTATTTGCAGTTTCATGATCTCCTATATAGAAAATCTTAGTCCATTGAAAAACTAATAAATTCAGCAAATCTGCAGGATACAATATCAATATACAAAAATCAGTTGTTTCTATACACTAATAATGAACTATGAAATAAAATTTATTTATTTATTTATTTATTCATTCATTCATTCATTCATTCATTCAAATACTTAATTTATTTATTCAGTAAGAGACATACAGAGAGAGGCAGAGACATAGACAAGGGGAGAAGCAGCTGTGGGGAGCCCAATGTGGGACTCTATCCTGGACTCCAGGATCACGTTCTGAGTCAAAGGCAGATGCTCAACTGCTGAGCCACCTAGGCATCCCAAGAAATAAATTAAAAAAAAAAATCGATTTACAATTGCATCAAAAAGAATAAATTACCTAGGAATTAAATCTAACCAATGAGGTAAGAGGTCTGTATACTGAAAACTGTAAATCTTTGATGAAGGAAATTGAAGATGACAAATAAATGGACAGATACTCCATGCTTAATGGCTTGGAAGAATTAATATTGTTAAAATGGCCATACTATCCAAAGTAATCTACAGATTCAATGTGATCCTCACCAAAATTCTAATAGCTTTTTTAACAGAAATAAATAAAACAATCCTAAAATTTGTATGGAACCACAAAAGACTGTGAATAGCCAAAGTAATCTTGAGAAAGGAGTAAAGCTGGAGGCACCACATTCCTGATTTTATGCTATATTACAAAGCTATAGTAATCGAAACAGTGTAGTATTGCCATAAAAACAGACATATTGACCAATAGAACTGAATACAAATTCCAGAAATAACCTATGCATGTATAGTCAATTCATTTATGACAAAGGAGGGGCATTTGGGTGGCTCAGTCAGTCATCTGTCTTCAGCTCAGATCATGATTCCAGGGTCCTGAGATTGAGCCCCATGTTGGACTCCCTATTCAGCAGGAGTCTGCTTCTCCCTCTGTCCTTCCTCCTCTCATTCTCTCTGTCTCTCTCTCCTTCTGTCTCTCAAATAAGTAAAATCTTTAAAAAAATTATGACAAAGGAGCCAAGAATATACAATGGGAAAAGGATAGTCTCCTAAATAAGTTATTATAATTTGATAGGTGCTCAGCATCAGGGAATGTGATGCAATAAGTAGATTGCAAATGACCTTGGGATCTCACTCTGATTTAGCTCAGTGACAAGCTACATGGGACTAGGACTTCCGCTTCAACAGTAGGATGGGTTTTGTTTAAGCTTGGCTTCCCACTAAACCAGTGGCTTTACCCCCTAAAAAAGAAGCAATGTGTCGCATTCTAACTTTCCATTGACCCCCACGTCCTACAAGTGTTTGGCAGTTGGTTTACCTATAAACTCTTAGCAAATCATTTGGTGCCAAGCAATTAGTTTATAGACCAATGGCAAGGTTGTAGTTGTCTCATGACATTGGAGAACAACATTGCATCTTCCTTGCACAATCTTTCCTTTGAAAGACAACCCACACTTTGTGCAGAAGAATGCTTTGGGCTCATCAAAAATCTCTGTACGGACAATAGTAGGATTACTCATTTATCTTATTAACTCTATTTTCACCTCCCTACTTTCTGCTCCTTTATCTGATATCTAAATGCATAACAATCACATTGCTAAATATCCCCTAAAAAGTGCTGATTCAAATGGAAGATCAGTATAAACTATACATCTTGAGCTCAGCTGATGATTACAATTGAGGATTTTTATAAACCTCAGGAAGACAAAAAAAAATTGCTGCAGAATACATATATTGGTTAGGATTTGTTAAATACTATTCCTAGACTGCTAGATAATTTAGTGAGGCACGTAAGATCCTCCTCAGTCTAACCCAGAATCCTCTTCAGCCTACATTGCTATCATTCACCTATTCCTCAGTCTTTCCAAACTTTTCGCACTTTGATGAATAAAGCCATTCTCTTTAATTACTTTAACTATTTTGTATATGCAATTTCTTCCTAATCTTGGGAAACAACCTATTTATTTTTTAAGTTCTAGCTCAAAACTGATTTTATAAAACATATTTTCAACCATATCTCATTAGCCACTCTAACATCTAAACTGTAAACACACTTGTTCCTTGTCATTCTATAGGAATTGGCTTATTGTATTATAATTTATTCCTTTATATGTTCATCTTCCAAAATGATATATAATCTCTGTAAAGTAAGTACTTTTTCAACTGTGTGTGCTTCAAAGCTACGCTTGAAATATTTAAAAAAATTCATGTTCAATGAGTAAACAAATGACTACTCTCCCAAACACTTGAAACTCCTAGAGGTGTTTGCTGCAGAAGAAACTCTGCACACAGAAAGTAAATAAATGTTGCTGACTTACGTGGAAAGTAAAAGTAGTGAAGTTTTATTTATGTCTTATTTATTTTCCAGTTGTTTCCTGCCTCCCAAACAATGTTTATCCAGGCAACAGCAATTCCGATTAATATTATTATAAAAATATATAATCATATGAATAAACTCACTGAAAAAGATCTAAAGAGCCTTTGGATTGTCCAGATGTCTGATCCCATCTGTTGACATAGAAAATTGAAAGCTTTGTCTGTTTTAAGCTTTACCAAAAATATGCAAAGCTTTATAAAAAATACAAAATTTCAAAGAAATTGCTCATTTCCTTTGTCTTTCTTAAGAGGGTGTATGTATTACATATATGTTTATTCGTATATGTATATATTATATTCATATGTATATTTTATATACATACACACATACATATGTGTATTATGGGTGTGTTTATTTCTGTTTCAGAAAATTTCTATAAAATGTTCTGGAATTTTTACATTACAAAAAACTGTAGTTTCTTCGAGGCAGGAATCAAGGGTAGGCTTCTCTCTACTAGGAACCGATCTAGAAATGCCTGCTATATTTGGGATTATTAAATATCTTAATTTTTACACACTCAACATACATTGACTAGAATATAATTCAAGAAGATCCTAGATATTTTCCTGACAATAATTTTATTTTCTTGGCTATTACACATTTCAAGTAATTTGAGCCAGTTAACTCAACACTTTTATTTAAAAATGAACATTATGAAGGGGATCCCTGGGTGGCTCAGCAGTCTAGCACCTGCCTTCAGCCCAGGGCATGATCCTGGAGTCTCGGGACTGAGTCCTGCATCGGGCTCCCTGCATGGAGCCTGCTTCTCCCTCTGCCTGTGTCTCTGCCTCTCTCTCTCTCTCTCTCTCTCTCTCTGTCTCTCATGAATAAATAAGTAAAATCTTTAAAAAAAATGAACATTATAGAGAGAGTCCAAGATGGTGGAGGATTAGGAGACCTTAGTTTCATCTGATGCCAGGAATTCAGTTAGATAGCTATTAAATATTTTGAACACCTGCAAACTTAACAAATGATCTAAGAAAAGAATAGCTGCAACTCTACAAATAGAAAAGTGACCATTTTCTGCAAGGTAAGAGGTGCAGAGAAGTGAGTCTGAGGTGATATGTGGGACAATAAACCATGATGGAAGGGAGCCTCCAGCTCCCTTATTAGTCAGCTCCAGTGAGGGACATCCCTGCCTAAAAGGTGCTGAGGTGGTGAAGCAGGGAAGAATCCTAGTAGGGACAGTGTGGTCTTGGGATGGTCGGGTCACAGGAAGACTGCAAGTGCCTAAGTGTGGCATAGCTCCCAGGCATCTGAGTGGAGAAGCTGGCTGCAATCAGTGAGCCAGGAGTGGACTCTTAGCCTGGAGTTGCCATAAACTGCAAAGCACGATGCAGTCTGCAAGTTGTTCTCTGAACAGGGGCTCAACAAATGGCAGGACCAGTGAGACACCCCCTTCCTCCTCCAGGAGGAGTGGCACTGGAGCATGCCACACTGCAGGAGTCTGCAAGGAGACTCAAGCTGGGTTGTGTGCTTGAGAGAGAAATGCTCAGTCACAGGTGGGTGAGCACAGAGTGTGGATGGACTCCAGGGAGAGGTGAGTGATTGACTGCTTTTCCCTGAGGAGTGGGGCCCTCAACTATTGGCCCCAGGGCTGGAGATTGAGAGGCTGCCATTTTTACTCTCATTCTCTAAAGCATCACAGAAAGTCTTTGAAGAACAAAAGCCACATAGAGCAATCTGGAGCTGCTTACTTAGCCTGGCTCTCTGACAAGGACAGTGCAATTACACTTCAGGCAAAGACACCTTAGAATCAACACAACAGGCCCCACTCCCCAAAGGTCAGCAAGATCTACAACCATAAAGCAAGTTATACCATAAAGCAAAACAATATTAAAATAATTGGGATCTCAGAAGAAGAGAAGAGAGGAGAGCAGAAGGTATATTGAAGCAAATTATGGAGGAAAGCTCCCCTAATCTGAGGAAGGAAATGGGCATCCACGTCCAGGAGGCACAGAGAACACCCCTCAAAATCAATAAATATAGGCCAAAACCCCAACATATAATAGTGACACTTTTAAATATCAGAGAAAAGAGAAAAACCTGAAAGCAGCTTGAGACAAAAGGTCCATAACCTACAAAGGTAGAAACATTAGACTGGCAACAGATCTCTCTATAGAGACCTGGCAGGTCAGAAAGGACTGGCATCATATATTCAGGGTGCTAAGTGAGAAAATATGCAGCCAAGAACACTGTATCCAACTAGGATGTCGTTTAAAATAGAAAGAGAGATAAAAAAAAATTCAGGACAAACAGAAACTAAAAGAATTTGTGATCACCAAACCAGCCCTACAAGAAATATTAAAAGGGATCCTTAAGTAAAGAAAGAGCCCAAAAGTAGCATGGACCAGAAAGGAACAGAAACAATATACAGAAACACTGACTTTATAGGTAATGCAATTGCACTAAATTAATATAGTTCAGTAGTTACACTGAATGTAAATGCGCTAAATGCCCCAATCAAATGACACAGGGTATCAGATTGGATAAAAAAGCAAGACCCAAGAGATTTTATATCCAAAGACACCTCCAGATTGAAAGTAAGGGGTGGAAATCCATTATCATGCCCATGGACACCAAAAGGAAGCTGGGGTAGCAATCCTTAGAAAAATTAGATTTTAAATCATAGACTGTAATAAATGATGAAGAAGGATACTATATCATAATTAAAGTATCTATCCAACAAAAAGATCTAACAATTATAAATATTTATGCCTCTAACATGGGAACACCCAATTATATAAGCCAATAATAACAAAAGTAAAGAAACACATCCATAATAATATAATAATAGTAGGGGACTTTAACACCCCACTCATTGTAATGAATGTATCATCTAAGCAGAAGATCAACAAGGAAATAGAAGTTTTGAATGACACACTGGACCAGATGGACTTCCCAAATATAATCAGAACACTCCATCCTAAAGCAAGAGAATACACATTCTTCTTGAGTGCACATGACACATTCTCCAGAATAGATCACATACTGGGTCATAAATCAGGTCTCAACTGATACCAAAAGATTAGGATCATTCCCTGCATATTTTTGGGCCAATGCTTTGAAATTAGAACTCAATCACAAGAGGAAATTTGGAAAGAACTCAAATAGATAGATGATAAAGAGTATCCTACTAAAGAATGAATGGGCCAACCAGTAAACTAAGGAAAAATTATAAAAATTCATGGAAACAAATGAAAGTGAATATACAACTGTTCAAAACCTTGTGATGTAGCAAAGGTGGTCCTTAGAAGTATATAGCAATACAAGCCTTTCTCATGAAATAAGAAAGTTCTCAAATATACAACCTAACCTTACATTTAAAGGAGCTGGAGAAAGAATAGCAAATAAAGCCTTAACCAGACAGGAGAAGAAAAATAATAAAGATTAGAGCAAAAATCAATGAACTAGAAACCAAAAGAACAGTAATACAGATCAACAAAACTAGAAGCTGAGTCTTTGAAAGGATTAATAAGACTGATAAACACCTGGCCAGACTTATCAAAAAGAAAAGAAAAAGGACTCAAATAAATAAAATCATGAATGAAAGAGATCACAACCAACACTGAAGAAATACAAACAATTTTAAGAACATATTATGAGCAACTATATCCTAACAAAGTAGGCAGTCTGGGAGAAATGGATGCACTCCTAGAGATGTATAAACTACCAAAACTGCAACAGGAAGAAATAGAAAATATGAACAGACCCATAACCCACAAGGGAATTGAAGCAGTAATAAAAAATTTCCCAACAAACAAGAGTCCAGGGCCAGATAGATTCCCAGGGGAATTTTACCAAACATTTTAAGAAGAAATAATATCTATTCTTCTGAAGCTGTTGCAAAAAATAGAAATGGAAGGAAAATTTCCAAACTTGTTCTATGAGGCCAGTATTACCTTCATCCCAAAATCAGTCAAAGATCCCACCAAAAAGGAGAATTACAAACTAATAGCCCTGATGAAAGGGTACAAAAAATCTCATCAAAATTCCAGCCAACAGGATCTAACAGTACATTAAAAGAATTATTCAGCACACCAAATGGGATTTATTCCTGGGCTGCAAGGGTGGTTCAACATCTGCAAATCAATCAGTGTGATCCATCACATTAATAAAAGAAGGACAAGGGGATCCCTGGGTGGCGCAGCGGTTTGGCGCCTGCCTTTGGCCCAGGGCATGATCCTGGTGACCCAGGATCAAATCCCACGTCGGGCTCCCGGTGCATGGAGCCTGCTTCTCCCTCTGCCTGTGTCTCTGCCTCTCTCTCTCTGTGTGTGTGACTATCATAAATAAAAAAAAATAAAAAAAAAAAAGAAGGACAAGAACTATATGATCCTCTCAATAGATGCAGCATTTGACACAGGACAGCATCCTTTTGTGGTTAAAATCTCCACAGTGTAGGGATAGAGGGAACATACTTCAATATAAAAAGCCATATATGAAAAGTCCATGATGAATATCATTCTCCAATAGGAAAAACAGAGTTTTCCCCCTAAGGTCAGGAACATGGCAGGGATGTCCCCTCTCATCACTGCTGTTCAACATAGTACTTGAAGCCCTAGCCTCAGCAATCAGACGACAAAAAAGAAATAAAAGGTATCTGAATTGGCAAGGAATAAGTCAAACTCTCACTTGTTGCAGATGACATGATAGTCTATATGGAAACCCCAAAAGACCCCACCCCCAAATTGCTAGAGCTCAGACAGGAATTCAGCAAAATGGCAGAATGTAAAATCATCGCATATAAATCAGTTGCATATCTATGTACTAACAATGAGAAGAAAGAGAAATTAAGCAATCAATCCCATTTACAATTGCACCCAAAACCACGAGATAAACCTAACCAAAGAGGCAAATGATCTGTACTCAGAAACACTACAGAATACGCATGAAAGAAATTGAAGAAGACACAAAGAGATAGAAAAACATTCTATGCTCATGGATTGGAAAAACAAATGTTGTTAAAATATTATGCTACCCAGAGCAATCTATACATTCAATGCAATACCTACCCAAATACCATTAATTTATTTCACATAGTTGGAACAAATAATTCTAAAATTTTTATGGAACCAGAAAATATCCCCGAATAGCCAAAAGAATTTTGAAAAAGAAAACCAAAACTGGCATCACAATTCGGACATCAAGCCGTACTACAAAGCTGTGATCATCAAGACAGTGTGGTACTGGCACAAAAACAGACACATTGATCAATGGAACAGAACAGAGAACCCAAAAATGGACCTTCAACTAATCTTCCACAAAGCAGGTAAGAATATCTAATTGGAAAAAAAAGTCTCTTTTACAAATGGTGTTTGGAAAATTGGAGAGCCTTATGCAGAAAAATGACACTGGACCATTTCTTCACATCACACACAAAAATAGACTCAAAGTGGATGAAACACCTAAATGGGAGACAGAGATCCATCAAAATCCTAGCGAAGAATAGAGACAACATTTGTGACCTTAGCCACAGCAACTTCTTACTAGATATGTCTCCAAAGGCAAGGGAAACAAAGGCAAAAATGAACTACTTAGGAGTTCATCCAGATAAAAAGTCTGCACAGCAAAGGAAATAGTCAACAAACCAAAAGAAAACTGATAGAGTGGGAGAAAACATTTGCAAATGACATATCAGATAAAAAGCTAGCCTTCAAAATCTGTAAAGATCTTCTCAAACTCAACACCCAAAGAACAAATAATCTGATCAGTGGGCAGGGTTACCTGGGTGACTTAGTTGGTTAAACATCTGCCTTTGGCTTAGGTCATGATCCCAGATCCAGATCATGATTCCATGATCCCTGCTAAGCAGGGCGCCTGCTTCTCCTCCCTCCTGCCACTCCCCTTCTTGTCATCTCTCCTCTCTCTCTCTCAAATAAATAAATAAATAAATAAAATCTTAAAAAAAAAAAAGAATAGACAGAAGACATGAACAAACATTTCTCCAAAGACATACAAATGCCTACAGACACATGAAAAAATTCTTAACATCACTCAGCATGAGGGAAATATAATCCAAAACCCCAATGAGATACTACCTCACACCAGTCAGGATGGCTAAAATTAACAAGTCAGGAAACAACAGATGTTGGTAAGGATGCAGAAAGGGGGAACCCTCCCTCGTACACTGTTGGTGGGAATGCCAGCTGGTGTGGCCACTCTGGGAAATGGTATGGAGCTTCCTCAAAGTTGAAAATAGAGCTACCCAATGACCCAGTAATTGCACTATTGGATATTTACTCCAAAATACAAATGTAGTGATCGGAAGGGACACCTGCACCCCAATGTTTATAGTAGCAATGTCCACAATAGGCAAACTATGGGAAAAGCCCAGATGTCCATCAACAGATGAACAGATAGAGAAGACATAGCATATACATACAGTGGAATACTACTCAGACATAAAAAGAGAAAGAGAAAGAAAGAGAGAAAGAAAAGAAAAAGAAAGAAAGAAAGAAAGAAAGAAAGAAAGAAAGAAAGAAAGAGAAGAAGAAAGAAAGAAAGAAAGAAAGAAAGAAAGAAAGAAAGAAAGAAAGAAAGAAAGAAAGAAAGAAGAAATCTTGCCATTTGCAAAGACGTGGGTGGAACTAGAGGATATTATGTTAAACAAAATAAGTCAGTCAGAGAAAGACAGTTATATAATCTCACTCATGGAATTTAAGAAGCAAAACAGAAGCTCATGGGGAAGAGAGGAAAAATTAAAATGAAAGCAAAGAGGGAGATAAACCATAAGAACCTTTTAATCATAGGAAACTGAGTGTCACTGGAGGGTGGGAGGATGGGGTAACTGGGTGACGGGCGTTAAGGAGAGCACATGATATAATGTGCACTGACTGATGAATCACTGACCTCTACCTCTAAAACCAATAATATGTTAATTACTTGAACTCAAATAAAAATTTAAATATATACTAAAAAAAGAAGTTTCAAACTGAAAAAAATGAATGACAAAACACAATGTGACTTATTCATACAATAAACAATACTAAGCAATAAAAAGGAACAAACCATTGTTACAGACCACAGTAATAACTACCCAAAAGAAGCTAGATAAAGAAGTATATACTATATATGATTACATATATTAAAAACGCTAGAAAACTAATCTAATCTATGCCAGGGAGCAGATCAGTGGTTATATGGGATAGGAAAGAGTGGCTGGCTGGGAAGGGGAAGAAGGGGAATTTTGAGGTGATAGAAATGTTTTATGTCTTGAATATGTTGGTAGTAACATGTTCAGAACTCATGAAACTGTATTTAAAATGAGTGCATTTGATCATAGGTAAGTTGGACCTCAATAAAATTGGAAAAAAAATAGCAGGAAGAAAAGAACATTAATAACATGGAGTTAAATAGTAAATTATTAATTATGTCTTTAATTTTGAAAATAGCTTTTCCAAACTCACCATTTTCTAAGAGGTTTTGAGAAACATGCTTAGATGCATTTCGCCAGCACAAAAAGACACCATTGTTGGTGAATTTCACTTTGACCAAAAAAATCCCCAAAAAGTCCAGAAAAAGTTCTATTTGCAGTCCTTTCTACCCAAAACAATCTCTGCAGTCTATAGACTTTAAAGAGTTATCCATTCACTTATTGAAGTATTGATTATTAGTTCATGCCTCCAAGTCAAGAACACTCTCTATATTCAATGTATTTTCAAATTATGAGAAATAATGAGAAACTACCAACAACCATAGAAAAGTTAGAAACTTTCCCATCTTCCTCATTCTTCTTCTGTAATTAAAAATTCTGGGTAATAGATTGCTTAGTTTCTAACCCTGGTTTTTCTACTAATAAATTCTGCGACTGTGCAGAAAGAACATGTTTTTGCTTAACTTTAGCATCCTTAACAATAATTTGATGCTTCTATATAGATAATACAATGAAATAAAAGCAATACCTTTTAGACATCATTATGCGTCAGCCACTGGTCTAGATGCTTGACCTTCACAACCTTAAAGGTAAGGAATAGAATCCCCATCTTACAAAGAGGAAATGAGGGGCGGAAGTAACCGGTCCATGGTTGCACAAATGCCAAAATTGGGAATCCTAAACTGCCTGAGTCCCAGGTCCACGTACTTCACTAATGTCCCGAGAGGAGGTAAAAGTCCTTTACAATCTTAACATGTAATCTTTTTAAATTCACCCACTTAAACACACTAGACTCTAGATCTAAGTTCATAATACAAACTAGAAATGAAACATTATTTTGTCTAGAGATCAAATATAAAAAATTGCAACATATTGAAAAGAAAGGTCACAGAGATGACCCAGAGATTTTTATTTTAGCGAAGGGAAGTAAACAGTAATAAGATTATATTGAAATATAATGACATAAATTGCAAACTAGGAGCATTACGTTAACTCTGATGGCTCCTGTAATTCTATTCATTGTTCAGTAAAATTTATTTACATGGATTTTTGTGTGTGTGTGAGTGTAGTTATTACCTCACAATAGAAGCTAATAAGACAAGAAATCACTAAAGATATTTCAAACTCATTTTCTTGTTTACTACCTCGTTAAATTCAATGAAAGTCATACTTTAATTATTTTGTTTTTCTGCCTTCCAAATCTATAGATAGCATTGGCATTTGCCCAATTAATGGCATGAATGAATGCCCTGTTGAATGAAAATGTAGAGTATCTATTCTTTATTGGATTTAACACAAGTGGGAACTTTTCTGTAGGTACCTTTTTTTTTCTGTACAAACTCATTAGACTTTTCCAGATGGAAAGAAGTGACACATTTCTCTGGAATTAATAATAAAAATCCAAAAGTAGGGATATTCGGACCAGTGAGCTTAGAGCACTTTAGCTATCTTCCTTCTTATTCCCTTGTCTTCTTTCCTTCTCACTTTCTTCATTCCTTTATTGTCCTTGGTTTTTTATTTTATATTCCCCTCTTTCCTTCTCTTCTTCCTCTTGCTTTCCTGCACTTCCCATTGCCAGCGCCTTGGGTTCCTCTAAGAAATAATGAGCACTGCTAGCAACATGTAGGGCCGATGAAGGAACTGGACCCCAGTGTAATTAAGTTTATAGGCAGCTCGGGGTGCGCTGTCCTTCACTACTGACTCCTATTGCCTGAGGGAAGTCCTATGGACCTCATTTTCTTCCTCAGAAAGGGATGTGACTTGTCTCACAAAATTGCTATTGGGGAAGATGAATAATTACCGCACAACAATATTGAATATAAATATTTTTTTTAAATCTACAAATCCAAAATTTATATTACTTTATGAGTAATTTATATTACTCATTTTTCACATTTCATCAAAAACACATATATCAGGGGCTGTTACAGAGACTGAGTATACAAACACAAACTGCAAAAAGTCCTTTAGAAGGACTTAGGATCTACTGGGGGGTGACAATCACATGAAGAAACATGTCAATGCACTGTGATAGGAATGGTAGTTCTGATGGAATATAACAATAATTACAAGAAAACAATATTGCATATAAATGCCAACGCTATAACTTGTCACGACTGCTTCTCTGTATTAGATAGATCATCCTTAAAAAAAAAAAAAAAACTATTGTATGACTGCACTGGCAATTAGTCATTGACTGACACTGTCATTAGTTGGAATGAAACCTGGAAAGTGGGTTCTGGATACAAACCAACATTTTATACATACTCTGTTTTGCGTGAAACAAAGTTCTAAAATCTTTAAGGTAAGAAATGGGGTAGATGTTCAGTATTGTGGATTGCTGGTTACATGTCTTGTCTGTGGTCATCCATTTCTCTCAACTCAGAGTTTAGGGGATAATAATTTTGTTAAAAAGCTTATAGGAATTGAATATTTCCATATCACATATAAAATGCCCAATAGTTTTAAAAAAATTAAACGTAAGTTACAAAAGTCTTTGGTATAGTAAAATTCTGAAAGACGTGAAAGTAAGTAAATTAGAAAGTTATATCTCCCCCAGCAACCCTAACTCAGCCACTGTGCACAGATGGAGCATTTTGGCAGTGCATATGCACATAACGTGTGTGTCTTTTTATATATACTATATGTAGCCTGCCAGAAATATTTTCACTCTGGGAACCATGAACTGAAATTTTCTGACCCGTGTGTATTAATAATCAAAGTCTTAAAATCATAGTAATACAGTTTTTGGCAAATGCTTCCTTTTTCTTGCTATATTTTTTAAGTATATGAAGAAAATAGTGGTATTGATTCCCAGAGAAAGAAATGTATGAGGTAGTTTTGAATAAGTGTAGATTCATAAACTTACATTTTATAACTGCCTGACGTTAAGACATATAGGTTCAGTCAGGGGCCCAGGATCTTGTTGTTTTAATAAAACGATAGTAAAACTATATGCTTCGTGACAATAGTCCTTTGCTGTCTAATATTTTGAGCCCATTGCAGCAATAATAATAACCCTTACTCTCTAGCTAAAAGAGAAGTGGTAAAATTTGATCTACATAAATATTAATCTGCCAAATTTGTCTACTCTTCTGCTTTTTTTAAAATCAAATCTTCATGAATATGAAGTGGAGTATCAGATTCAAGGGGGGCAAAAGAGACACTTTTATTGAGAATTCTCTTTTTTGAAAATCCAGATTGATTTTCCAGGGTGTAATATACCCCCTATAGATCATCTAAATGGTGTTGGGATGCCTTATTCTTCTGGACTGAAAACTGCTATACTATCCTTTAGCTTAGTGAAGGTTATAGCCTTATTGTGCGACTCAAGAAAGTAACATGATGCCCAGTGTGACACTGGGATGGCCTATCTCATTTGGTCACAAATTTAAGACTAGAAGGGGCTGCTGCACTGGTGGTCTAGCAACTGTTCAACAAACAGCTCTGTGTGGGATTTTACAAGTTCCAGATTTGTAGCATTTGTCAATATCCCGCGGGTAAACTACTCCTACCACTGTTGATGTCAAGCTAGCAAAGCAAAGTTAACCAATTTGCAAAGTTACTAAAAATGTAAGCAATTAGCTCTTGAGATCAGCGTATGCTGGATCTAGCATGCCACTGTGTGCCATCCCTTAAGACTGCACACGAGGGTCTGTTTCAAATAACACAATTTAAAATCAATCTGATGCCCTAAAGAACATCTACTGAGAACAAGACAACATTTAATTTGGTCTAGTAGATCATATGCATCCAGTATTAATGAATCATTGATGTCTTTTGTTTCATATGCCTGAGTATTTAAAAGCTTTAAGAAAATGTCAGTTTTAGGTCTATTTGGACTTCCAGGGTGCTATAGTATCTGAGAATCATTTGTATCTATATTTTATCTGGGTGAGACTTTTAATTAAAAATAAATAACTTTCCCTGTAATCACTACAAATTATGGACATTCTCTGTAAGAGTGTTGGCCTTTTGAGACTGGGATCCAGATCAGATTCATCTCTGTAATGGAGCTGATATCCAACACATGTTTTTAAAAATTGTGTGCTCAATAAATCCATTCAATTTTGAATAAATGAATACATAAAGGAATGAATAAGAAAACTGTGCTCTTTGACATTCTGATGAACAAACATATGATAAGGAATAAGAGTATGTTATTTGTACAATAAATCTGAAATAATTGATTTTGTGTTTTATCATTCTGACATAGGAAAACAAATTTAATATCTGATCTTTTATTTGTCTTAAAAATGAAGAATAATTTTAAATCTGTAGACACTGCAGTAGCAAAGACATTTGTAAATAGAATTTGAACAGGCTAAGGACTTATTGATTTAATAATTACAGCTTTGTTACAGTAGGTGGAATTGGAGGTCTCCACACTAATGCTGTTTGATGAAGAACAATGGAAAAGGAGACACAAACATTGCTATATAGGAGGACATCTTTCACCCCTTCATGTATAGGATATTCTATTAAAAATTCAACAAGCTATGCACATAATTAGGCATTCTTGCTGTCACAGTGAATCACCTTTATGAACACTCTGATGCACCTTGACATGGAGAGCTCAAGCTGGCTGGCTTGCCTCTAAATAAGGATCTGCTGACTAATTCACAGAAACTCCTCCTGCATTCCTAATAGGTTCAGAGAGACTCCTTTGTAATAAGCAGCTTCTGAAAACAAGAGATACCTCTATTTCAGGTATTGCTTCTCAATGGAGGTATTTTGCAAATGCCAGGTGGAATTTCTTATTTTCACAATGGTTGCTATTTAGTTCCGGGCAGTGGGGCACAGAGATAGCGTGGGCAGGAATGATAAACACCTTGAACACAGCAAATCACGTCCTGCCCAAAAGATAGTTACTGTCTGTGGAAGCCACCTTCCAAGAGGACCCCTAGAGATCCGCACCTCCTGGTCTTCACATGCTCGTATATTCCCTTCCCACATTACGCCAGGATTGACTTATCAATAGAATACAGCAAAAAAGATAGGATGTCGCTTCTAAGATTAGATTATAAGAAACTCTTCCTTCTGTCAAGGTTGCACATACCATTTCTCTCTCTCTCTCTCTCTCTCTCTGATAACTTACTCGGAAGGAAACCAGTTGTCTTGTCCTAGGATATTCAGGCTGCCCAAGGAGAGAGGTCCACAAGTCAAGAAACTAATGCCTTTGGCCAGTAGCTAATGAGAAACTAAGGTCTGCCAACAGCAATGTGAGTAGGCTGGCAAGACTACTCTCTGGTCCCAGTATTCACACGACCGCCCTCTTGCCCAACAACTTTATTGCAATTTCAAGAGAGACTCTTTAATTTTAAGAGTCACTTCAGCTAAGCTGTTCCCAGACTCCTGACCCTGACAATTCGTGTGAGAAAATTAACAGCCCCTTTTTTTTTTTTTTTTGAGTTGATGAATGTTAAGATAATTTGTTACACAACATTAGATAACTAATATAATCATCCTGTTGGCAGCATCTGGCGGCAAATATTTATTGATTTATCTGAAAGATCCCATACATGTGGATGGTCTAGTTCTATTCTGCACAAAAACTAAAATAGTTCTTCCTGACAAGTACAACTTTGATTCTTTTAATGTGGTCTTATCTTTAGCATCATTTAGAAATGATGTCATATAAAGTATTTTAGTCTACTTTTCTTAACCATGCTACAATATTTAATATAATATATGCATTATACAGCATCTTCTGATATTAGATTTCCTGTGTGGTTATTTGGATGAATTCTTGGAATATGCTAATTGTGAATCTCCCAAATATCAGTTCACAAACCACTCATTGATGGTATAAATTGACATGGATTAAATGTTTACAATTAATTGAACTGCTGGTGGGAGAGAGAAGTTAGAGTATAAAACCATCCCACTTCATATAGACCTCTTTAGCATTAAATGGTTGAAAAATATCCTGTGTTGGAAGATCTCTTTTACTCATTAATCCTATTGAAATAATTCAAGTTTCACTTCACATGATGTAAGTAACCACATTGATTAGAATTAGATTCATCGAGGGATCCCTGGGTGGCGCAGCGGTTTGGCGCCTGCCTTTGGCTCAGGGTGCGATCCTGGAGACCCGGGATCGAATCCCACATCGGGCATCCCGGTGCATGGAGCCTGCTTATCCCTCTGCCTATGTCTCTGCCTCTCTCTCTCTCTCTCTCTCTATCATAAATACATGAAAATTGAAAAAAAAAATTAAAAAAAAAAAGAATTAGATTCATCGAGATGACAGCTGAGAATTTTCCTATATTTAGGAATATAGGATAAGTAGCATGAGAGGAGATACAATAATACATTTCAATATTTTTTTTCTGTAACTTGGAAATGCAGATATTTATATGATCTGTTTTGTGGATGACATTCACCTTCACCTTTACACTTTGGATCAATCTTAACCCTCTCTGGGTTCCTAGGAAAAAATGGAATATAGAGGGGGTTTTTTTTGAGAATTAAAAAAGAATGTCATGTATAAGTTAAGAACTGGTATAATAAAGGTTATTATAAAGATTCTATTATAGTTGTTAGGTTGTTAAATAATTATATTTAACAACTAAGGTGATTATCCAAGAGCATTGGTTGGTACAGTATAAGAAGGAAACTGTTGATCATTTAAAGCCTTATCCTGACATACCTGACCCTCTGGGTCTCAATTCTGATTTTATTCACAAACAGAACACTATTCCTAAATAATGCTTGGGCTATAAACTAAAAAAATGTTTAGTATTTTAACAACAACAAGAATTTGCTGAATGCTTACTCTATGTCAGGCACTGTCATAGGCACGGGGGACAGTGACAACGAACAACAACAACAAAAGTCCCTGTCATCATGGATATATTTTGGTGTGATAATAAATAAATAAAAATATAAAGTACTTGGTGTATCAGGTGGTATAGTGGTTTGAAGAATTTCTCTGGCTAGAAAGTAGTCTAAATTGGAGGACTCATGGAAGTTAATGTGGAAAGTTGAAAGTGGATGATGAATACAACGTAGTATTGTGGAATAAGACATCTGGACGTGATGCTCACAATCATAAGCCTAGATCGTCAAATAAACTACTTATATTGATCATTCTAATTCAATTATAAAATAAAGTAATTATTGGAACAAAATTGGAAAGAATTAGTTATCAAAAAATTTCACTTGTGTTAAGTTTCTCATTCTTTTATGTTAGTATTTTCTCAAAATGGAGTCTGTGGCATATGTAGATCCTTTCTTTATTTTCTGGAGTCTGAGAACCCTGAAGATTTGTTTTCTGTTTTTGTGCTTTCATGTACAAAGACTAGTTAAAGGCCAAGGGGTGGCATAGCATAATGGAGAAATACAAGTTCTACTGGTTCAAATAGAGATGGAAGATGGAATATTGATATATTACCCAGTCAAACATGGATACAGATATGACAAACCCAAGTGAATTTGTGCTACTAGCAGTCAGCTGTGTATCCACACTGTGAGCAATGAGCATTAAAACTGAGTAATATCAAGCCACTTGGGTGGTTCAGTCAGTTAAGTATCTGACTCTTGGTCATGACCTCAGATTCCTGAGATCCGGTCCTGGTTGGGCTCCATACTTAGCAGGGAGTCTGTGTGTCCATCTCCCTCTCCTGCTACCCCTTTTCCCCCACTCATGCACATACGCTGTCTCTAAAATAAATTAAATCTTTTAAAAAACTGAGTAACATCTCAGTCATGTTAACTTGAGCTCCATTTTAATTTTATATTTTTCTTTGCATATTCATATGTGTGTTTTATGGTATTCAAAAGCTATGGCACACAGCAGGCCAAATTTTAAACAAAATTATATTATATTTTTTTTTTATTTTTATTTATTTATGATAGTCACACAGAGAGAGAGAGAGAGAGAGGCAGAGACACAGCCAGAGGGAGAAGCAGGCTCCATGCACCGGGAGCCCAACGTGGGATTCGATCCCGGGTCTCCAGGATTGCGCCCTGGGCCAAAGGCAGGCGCTAAACCACTGCACCACCCAGGGATCCCACAAAATTATATTTTAAAAGTGAATACATCAATATTTACTTTTCAGGAAAGAAATTTACTTTTTTTTTTTTTTTTGAGAGAGTGCAAGAGAGAGGGGGATGGGGCAGAAGGGGAAGGAGATAGAGTATCCTAAGCAGGCTCCACACCCAGCAGGGAGCCCATCTCGGGGCTCGATCTCACAACCCTGAGACAAAATCAAGAGTCAGACACTTAACCAACTGAGCCACCCAGGTACCCCAAGAAACTTACTTTTGAATAGTATTTCCACTTAATATATCCATTTTAAAATGGAAACAATTTCTACTTAAAAGTAATATTAAATATATATAACAGGTTTCTAAAATATAGCTTTAAAGGTAGGGAAGTAAAATCGAAGTAATATAGAAGGTGAAATTGAAGATTTTGAATAGTGAGCTAGTTCCATCATTTGTTAGTTCTGTAAATATTGCAAAACACTTAACTTCTTTGGTAAAGATTTTATTTATTTATCTGAGATAGAGATAGAGATGATGATAGAGATAGATGGATAGAGATAGAGATAGAGATAGAGATAGAGATAGAGATAGAGATAGATAGAGATAGAGAGAGAGAAAGCATGATCAGGGGGAGAGGCAGAGGGACAAGCAGGCTCTTTGCTGAGCAGGGAGCCTGATGCAGGGCTGAATCCCAGGACCTGAGATCATGACCAGAGCGTAAGGCAGGTGCTTAACCAGCTGAGCCACCCAGGTGCCCGCAAAACACTTAACTTCCATAAGCACTGGTATTTGGTCTGCAATATGAGATTAAATATACATTTCCTGGAGGGTTATACCTAGGATTTTGTAAATATTAAATGAGATCACATTAAAGAGGACAGAAATTAGCATATGTTAGTTAGAAGTATTGTTGACCTTCTGATGATGAAAAAAAATGATATGCTTGTTGGGGCAAATCTTATAAATATTATGAAACTACTGGCAGTAACTTTCATTCTCTCTCTCTCTCTCTCTCATTCCGAGTGTGAGTATGTGAGTATATTTAATGTGGTGGCAAAATGGCATGCTAGGAAAGCTCTCAAAGCCTTTAAAGAACTTATCTTCTGTTTCTACAGCCTATGAATCTCCTGACAATACCAGGAAGAAGAAATGAGAGGGGTAGTGATTGATTGGGGAATTCTCAGGCAAGAAGATGCTGTGCTGGGGCCAATGCCTGCACATGGCTTTGATCTTAATAACTCTCCATTACATATACTTCCTTTGGCACCAGTGAAACAAGGTTTGATTTATTTTTGATGGATCTTCTCCACATTGGAACTCTATTGCTTTCAAAGCTGTTGCTGCAGCAACACCTGAAGTGATTTTTATCACTGCCATAAAAACAGTAAATGATTTCAGGTGCCAGAGACCTTTTTCAGGTTCTGGTGTTTGATAAGTGAAGTCAGTTGCTAAAAATGTTTTTCTGCTGCTTTAACTTTTGACATGCCCCTAGAAAATCTATATTCTATATTCAACAAGTTGTCTGATGCCTTATAAATGTGGGAAACACTAAAAGATTGGGATTTGTGAGGTACTTGTGATGTTCTACATAGAGTAACAAAAATATTTAAGCAAACTTAGATGTGTTACTGTTGTTTGTCTGTTATTTGGGTTTTGTTTGGTTTTGTTGGCTTTTATGTAGTTTTAGCAGGCAGAGACCATTGGTAAGGAGATTGGGAGAGTGCCACATGTGCTCTTGTTTCTAACTCCCAACTCAGAGATTTAAAAGCTAATTGTTGGAGTACATCCCTCACTCATTAGGCAATTATAACTAAACAAGCAAAGCAGAGGAGTTTCCTTTTAACTCTAATTTTAATGTCCTTTGGCACTGATTGTTCAACGTCCTACTGAGGTGGATTATAGTGTCTCTCCAAATCAGGTCAACTTCTAGAAAGTGATAGGACAAATGAGTGCCAAAGCTGTGTAGAGAAAGCTATCTGTCTTAGAGCCACACAAGAATTGCTGGAGTCACCTGAACCTCATTGTAGACTCAGATTTAAGGCACTGAGTAGTAAAGGATCTGTCTAGAGTGGTGTTAAATAATAAACTTTGTATTAGAAGATTTCTCAGAAGATGGAATATCTATTTCTTCTTCAACACATAAATGCTACTCTGAAGTTTACAGGCCTCCATAAATAATCATAATTATTTCTCAATATTTCGTGAATTTTAAAAGAAAATGAGGTCAGTAACTGAACAATTATGGTCCCTGCATATACCTACACTGCCTGTTTTCTACTTTCAAGTCCCCAACTCCTAAATTAAGTAATATAACTATATATAAAGATTCTGAATGGTTGTGATATCCTGGTTCATCTATTTTAAACCAATCCTTGGGATTCTTGTGTGTTCAGTGTGTTTGTGTGTGTGTGTGTGTGAGAGAGAGAGAGAGAGAGAAAGGCAAACAGAATACCAGAACATTTGATCAGTCATATATGAATGCATATAAGAGGATAATGTGGGACAAAATATTGGAAATAGGGGCCATCCTAGGAAATATAAACTATAAGATAACTAGAGGCCAATTATCATAACATAGCTGGGCATATTTTAATGTGCTTATATGTAGCTTCTGAGAGTTTGGAAATGGATTGTAGAAAAATGTTTTCCATTTCTATATGTGATAAAACTACAGTTTTTCCCAAGTTTCCATTTTGCTCTCCTCCCTTTTCACTGATTAGGCCAAAAGAAAAAACAGACCTAACTTCTATTATCTAAATGATTTTTTTTCTCAAGGAAATGGCAAAAGTAAATAAAAAAAATATTAGTTACAAAAGGACTATAATAAAACCAAATAGGACAAATCACAGAAGGATGGGCTTTATTTTCCACAGATTTGTCAACTGTTCTTAAGCTTCCAGTACCATTAACATCATAATAAAAGCGTCATAAAGTGAAACAGGTTACCATAGCAATGTGCACAAACCTTTAACATACCAGGGAAGATTTTACTATTTAAATTTCCAATGAACATCTGAAGAACAGTTGGGTTCTGCAGAGAAGGGTTTAAAAGATGACCATGAATTCATCTCTACTTAATGAAAAGCCTTGCCTAATATACTCTATGCTTTCACTGACCACTGGAAAAGAATACATCTTATATTATATCAGATATCCTTTCTAAAGTGGCTGCAGCATTTTTAGCTCAGAATTTTCCCTACTCAAGTGCATCAAAAATAATAAAATACCTAGGAATAAACTTAAAGAGGACCTGCACTCTGAAACCTATAAAACCCTGATGAAAGAAATTGAAGATGACATAAACACATGAAAAGATATTTCATGCTCATGGATTGAAAGAATCAATATTGTTAAAATGTCCATACTACCCAAAGCAGTCTCTAGACTTAACACACTCCCTATCAAAATACTAACATTTTTCACAGAACTACAACAAATAACACTAAAATTTGTATGGAACCACAAAAACTCTCGTTAGCCAAAGCAATCTTAAGAAAGAACAAAGGGGAAGATATCACAATCTCAAATTTCAAGATATACAACAAAGTTGTAGTAATGAAAACAGTATGGTACTGGCACAAAAATAGACGCATGGATCAATGCAACAGAACAGAGACCCCAAAAATATATATGGTCAATTAATCTACAACAAAAAAAGCAAGAATGGTAAAAAGGTGGCCTCTTGAAACAAATGGTGCTGAGAAAACTAGACAACTACAAGCAAAAGAATGAAACTAGACCACTTTCTAACACCATACACAAAAATAAACTCAAATCAATTAAAGACCTAAATATGAAACCTGAAGCCATAAAACTCCTAGAATAAAAAATAGCTGTTAACCACACCAACATTTTTTTTAGATATAACTCCTCAAGCAAGGGAAACAAAAGCATAAATTAGCAAACTATCAGAACTACGCAAAAATAAAAAGCTTTTGCCCAGTGAAGGATACCATCAACAAAATAACAAAGAAACCTCCTGAATAGGAAAAGATATTTGTAAATGAGACATGAAATAAAGAGTTAATATCCAAAATATATAAAGAACATATACAACACCAAAAAAAAAAAAAAAAAAAAACCAAATAATTTAAGTTAAAAAATGGGCAGAGGACCTAAACAGACATGTTTCCAAAGAAGACAAATGGATAACAGGCACATGAAAAAATGTTCAACATCACTAATCATAAAGGGAATGGAAATCAAAATCACCATGAGATGTCATCTCACCTCTGTCAGAATGGCTAAGATCAAAAAGAAAAGAAATGACAATTGTTGGCAGAGATACAGGGAAAAAGGAACATTTGTGCACTGTTGCTGGGACTGTGGACTGGTACAGCCAATCTGGAAAAGAGTATAGAGGTTCCTCAACAAATTAAAAATAGAATTAACATATAATCCAGTAATCCTACTACTGAGTACTGACCCAATGAAAATGAAAATATTAATATGAAAACATGGATGTTTTCCCTAAGTTTATTGCAGAATTTTTTGTAGTAGCCAAGATATGGAAACAACTCAAGTGTCCATCTACAGATGAACTGATAAATAAGATGTGGTTTATATACCATGGAATACTACTCAGCCATAAAAAAAAGAATGAGATCTTGTCATTTACAACATGGATGAACCTAGAAGGTAAAGTGCTAAATAAAATAAGTTAGAGAAAGACAAATACCATGTGATCTCACTCATATGTGGAGTTTAAGAAATCAAACAAACAAAAGGCCAAAAAAAAAAAAAAAAAAAAACACCAAAAACCCCTAAACCAAAAGCAAACCCAAATCTAAAACCAGAGTCTTAAATACAAACGGATTGTTGCTAGAGGGGAGGGGAGCAGTGATGGATGAAACAGAAAAAGGGGATTAAGAGTATTCTTATCCTGATGATCCTGAAGAGAGAAACATTTAAAAAGAAGTGAAAGAAAAGCATTTAGAACAATAGATATGTAAACTAAGTAAAAAAAAAATGTTTGAATTATCTGTATACAGCACTTACGTGGAATAATTTGCCATATGTTAACTGTAATGTTTACATAAAACATTATAATGTATCATTTCCTTTTTAAGAAATATAAAATGCTTGGTAGATCTTCTTTCAATTAAGAAATCCAGCTAAAGAATTAAGGAAAAGGGATAATTTTTAAAAGATAAAAAACAGATGATAAGTCATTTAACATAATGTCTGATTTTTTTTTATCTCTATTACTTGGGGTAGCACAATGTGCATAATGGGTATTTAATAACCGTGTTTGTGATAATGGTTTAGAAAAGCTAATGTACAGAGGAGATACATACTAATTTGAAAAAGGTCACAGATATGAAAAATGATCATTAAATACTGATTATGAAAACTTATTCTTAGTGCTTAGATTTTTTTAAAATAAAAATATTATTAGTTAAAGCTTAAAAAAAACATATTAACACTTTTTAGCTGTATTTGCTTCCAGGGCATGAGAAACCCATGGTGGTTCCTTGGTTTCTTGAGACAAGCCTTACGACCTTGTGCATAAGCCAAGCTCACTAGTACACTGTGCCCAACTGGGGAGGAGGCAGGTGATGATGAGGTTAAAGCAGAAAAGGCAGAGTAGTCTCCCTACAAAATTATTTAAAATATCTCTTTTACACATTAATTTTTATAACTAAGTTTCATGTATCTTCAGTCAATTTCTTCATCTGTTTTTGGCCCCTTATCACTTACAGGCAGGAGCACATGATAGTATTGTGGTTCAATGTGCTGCCGCTGAAGCTGGCCTGCCTGGGGGTGAACCCCAGTTATGCAATTTACTACCTGAGTATTCTGGTCCATTTGGGTTGCTCTAACAAAAATACAAACTGGGTGGCTTAAACAACAGACATTTATTCTCACAGTTCTGGAGGCTGGGAAGTACAAGATATAGATTCAGTGACTGGTGGGAGCCCGTTTCCTGGTTCACAGACCACTGTATCTGAAGGGTCTTGTTGATAGGGATGGCTCTCTGGTCCTCACATATTGGAAGGTGGAGAGAGCCCTGTAGGGTTTCCTTTATGAGGGCATTAATTCCATTCTTTTATAAGGCTTCCACCCTCATGACTGAACCATATCTCAAAGGCCCTACCTCCTAATACCATCAAATTGAGGGTTAGGATTTCAACATGTGAATTTAGCAGGGCCAGAAGCATTCAATCCATAATAGTGGGTAACACTGGGCCACTTACTCATCTATCTACTTTGTGTCTTTGTCTCTGCATCTGTAAAATGGGACAATAATATCTACCTCATCTAGTGGAATAAAATGAGTTGATACTATATAGAGCACTTAATATGCATGCCTGGGCATATTTGGGCATATTGCATGCTATATAAGTGTTTGTCAAATCAAATAATTGTAAATTGAGGATAAACTCAAAAGATTAAAGATCTTTTAAAGATTAAATTAAAATTAAAGATTAAATTAAAGATTAAAATGAACCAAAATTAAGCAGGAAAAAATAATTAAAAACAAACAAACAAAAACCAATGAGGAATCCCTGGGTATCTCAGTCAGTTAAGCCTCAGACTCTTGGTTTTAGCTCAGGTTATGATCTTGGGGTCATGGGATCAAGCCCGCATAGGGCTCTGTGCTCAGCGGGAGTCTGCTTGAGATTCTCTCCGTCCCTTTCCCCCTGCTTGCAGAGCATGCACTCTCTCAAATCAATCAATCAATCAATCAATCAATCATCAATCAATCAAAAAAACCCACAATGGAGTGGGAATCAAAAATCTCATGAATAAAGATTAATCCCATAGGGATTTAGGAATTTTGAAAAGTAACAGCAACAACAACAACAAAAATCACATGAAAAAGTACAAAAAATAGCTTGAGATTATCATATTCAAAAACATTAAATACCTTCAGAAAACAGGGATATCTACAGATGTCTGAGTAAAAATATTGTCAATAAATACATGCCAACCTAGTTATTATATTTTCTTGGTAATAATGAAAAAGAAAATACATGCATACATATATACATAAAGATAAATATATGAAGATATTCTGACACAAATACTGAAAGATATATTCACTGTTTATGCTTTTTTTTCTGAAAACAAAAACAAAAACAAAAACAACAAATTAAAAGAAACTGTTGTAGTTATCTATTTCTGTGTTGAAAATTGATGGATTAAAGAGTTTGGGTGCACTAGCATTGGAGGTCAACCACTCTCTGAGAAGCCATTAAGACTATCCCAAGTTCAAAAGAAAATAAATTGAATCCTATTTATCCACGTGTGAAATATCAAAGAATTTGAGGCCATTTTTAATCCACACAGTACCCTCATTATACAGGCTAATTGAGAGATGACTGAATCTCACCATACATAAATCGGAGAATAAAAAAGGAAATTAAAGCAATAACCACAGACTACTTAGGAAAGCGCAGCCATGTCAACGATATGTCTCAAAACTTGGGGAGGTTGCTAAAGTATTATCCATTAAAAATACAGATGAATTACTTTAAATATTTCACTTTTAAATCAGAAATAATAACTATAAGTAAATGAAATAAGTGGTCTACATCAAATTAAAAAGCTTCTGCCAGCAAAGCTAACAATCAACAGAATGAAAAGGCAACCTATGGAAGGGGAGGAGATATTTATAAATTATGTATCTGTTAAGTGGTTAATTCTAAGATATATACAGAACTTGTAAAACTCAACAGCAAAACAAAAAGACAACTCAATTAAAAATGGCTAACAGTCACATGAAAAGACGCTTAATGTCACTAATCATCAGGAAAATACGGATCAAACCCACAATGAGACATCACCTCACACCTATTAGGATGGCTATCATCAAAATACCAAAAAATAACTAGGGTTGGCAAAGATATAGAGAAAAGGGAAAGTGTCTTATACACTTTTGTAGGAATGTAAATCAGAACAGCCAGTATGAAAAAGTATGGAGGGTCTTCAAAAAATTAAAAATAGAACTCCCATCAGATCCATCTATCTCATTTCTGGGTATATCTGAAGGAAAGAAAATCATTACTTCAAAGTGATATCCACCCTCCCATGTTCATCACAGTATTGTTCACAATAACCAAAATATGGCAAAAGCCCTGAGTCTATGGGCAGATGAATAACTGAAGATATACACACATTCATACACTGGAATTCAGCCATTAGAAAGAAGGAAATCTTACCATTTGCAACAACACAGATGAACCTAGAATACATTAGGCTAAATGAAAGAAGCCAGGCACAGAAAGAAATAGGGTGAAGGAATGGGAGACAAAGGGTACAAATTTTCAGTGATGAGATGAGTAAGTTCGGAAGACCTACTGCATTGCATGGTGACTGTAGTTAATAATAATGTATTTATACTTTTTTATTTGTCAATCATCCTTCAAAAAAACTGGAGGAAAAAGAAATAGAAAAGTATCAAAATCTAAATCTAAATCTAAACAAAAAAAAATTGTCTCTGCAAAATATTCCCTGAACTGGATAGTTTCATCAGTTTCTTCATTTCTTTCAAACATTCATTTCCATTCCATAGAGGTGCCCCAGGGCAAAAGTAATACAGTATTACTTCATGAATATCATAAATATACCAAATATTGATCAAACTTAAAGACAATCTATTTATTGGTTATGAAGATGAATATAAATATTTTCAATAAAATAATGAAATTCAAGCCCAGCACAAAAGAACTACCATCATTTGATAGAATTGTAAATTGATTTGGCAATACACAACATAAATTTTAAACATGTTTTTCTCCATAATGCAGCTTCTCCACTCCTGGAATTTTAATCTAAGCAATTAATCAGAGATGACCTCAATTATTAAATAAAATTGTTTAATCACATATTGATATTAATTACTATAAATTAGCAATAAATTGGAGAAAGTCAAGATATTGCATAGAGTATTTCCTACATTGTCTAAAATGAGCCTTTTTGATTAAAACCATTAGATATAATTACATTATATTTTAGAAAATATTAATTTCTTACCATTAGGCAAACATCAAAATGTTTTAGTATTTTCAGTTTCAGTTACAATGACTTTATACTCAAAGGGAAGTAATGATAATAGGAAGAAAATGGGGGGCTCCCTGGGTGGCTCAGTGGTTTAGTGCCTGCCTTCAGCCCAGGGCGTGATCCTGGGGTTCTGGGATCGAGTCCCACATCGGGCTCCCTGCCTAGAGCCTGCTTCTCCCTCTGCCTGTGTCTCTGCCTCTCTCTCTCTCTCTGTGTCTCTCATGAATAAATAAATAAAATCTTAAAAAAATAAAATGGGAATTATCTCCTAATTATAATGCATTAATCATAGACTTATTTTGTGACTCCTAGAAAAAAAATCTATAATACACTAATATTTCTAAAAGATAGGGACACTGTCTGGATGGTGACTATGATAGTTATTTGGAGCAAAAATAAACTGATATAGTAGCTATTTGTCAAATAAGCCTTGAACTTTCCCTCGTCTTCACCTGGCTCAGACTCTAGTGTAGATCTTCCCCCTCATATCTACTCATCAAAACTGTACCTATTCTTCTAGTCACAAAACACCATATACTTAGTTTCTCCATATACTGCTTTATATTTCTGCTCTTTGTGAGCATATTTCACCTCACTTTGTGACTCTCAGAAGACAAGTGGCTTCTTCTATTCATCACCATGTCTCTCAGCAACCTAAAGTGCTGTTCCTGGAGTTTAGCACGAGCTTGATTAAATATGTGACAAATAAATAAATGTTGACCAAATTGAATCTCTTATCAGGATCTTGGCTCGTTTCTCTCTCTCTCTCTTTCTCTCTCTCCCTCAGTTCCAGTTTTCTCAAGTCTTTAGAGAGCTCAGTAATTCCATTGAAGTGAAAGGATTAGAATTTGTGGGGGAAGAGGGCCTGTCATCGACATTGTTCAATCACAAAGCACCATATATATATGCTATACTTATATTTACTCTATGTTTCTCTTTATTTATCTGTTTCCCGTCAGTTCCATTTCTGTCATGCTGGCTTCAACTCTACACTGCAGGGATTGGAATTCTGCATAGGCAGGTTCCAGACTCCCATTTTTGTTCTGCTAATGGGAGTCGCTGGCAAGATCCTGAAGTTGTGTGATTCAGGTAGAAGCACTAGTACTTTTGTCAGAGGCATGGTGTCTCGTTTTGAATGTTATCTCCAGGTCAATATAGAAACCTATCTTTGGGATCCCTGGGTGGCGCAGCGGTTTGGCGCCTGCCTTTGGCCCAGGGCGTGATCCTGGAGACCCGGGATCGAATCCCACGTCGGGCTCCCGGCATGGAGCCTGCTTCTCCCTCTGCCTGTGTCTCTGCCCCTCTCTCTCTCTCTCTGTGTGACTATCATAAATAAATTTAAAAAATTATAAAAAAAAATAAATAAACCTATCTTTGTGCTACCCTAACAAACTACCATAGACTGTGTGGCTTATAAACAACAGAAATTTCTTTCTTAAAAGTTCTGGAGGCTGGGAAGTCTAATTTCAAGTCACTGGGAGATCCAGTGTCCAGTGAGGGCCTGCTTCCTGGTTCATAAGGTTATCTTTTCTCTGTGTCCTCACCCGGCTGAAGGGCAAACGAACTCTCTATGTTCTCTTTTATAAGGTACCAATCCCATTCTCAAGGGCTCTACTCTCATGACCTCCCATGAGATCCCATCTCCAAATACCAACATACTGCGGACTAAGTTTCAACATACAAATTTGCATGAGCACAGCCATTCAGTCTGTAGCAAAACCTAAGTTCCATATGCCAAAAAGTAGAAAATGTCAATAAATAAATGATGATGACCCATACATGGTTTGTGCAACATTGTCATGTATTCCCTCAATATGCTAAGTAGAAAGTGATCTACTGGATGGGGTGCCTAGGTGGCTCAGTTGTTTAAGCACCTGCCTTTAGCTCAGGTCATGATCTCAGGGTCATGGGATCGAGCCCGGCATCAGACTCTCCATTCAGCAGGGAGTCTGCTTCTCCCTCTCCCTCTGCCTCCCCACCCCACTTATGCTCTCTCTCTCTCTCTCTCTTAAATCAATCAACCAATCAATCAATCATTAAAAAGAAAAGAAAAGCAGTCTTACACTACCTTTCAGGGCAAAACAAAAGCATAGGTGCTTTTACTTCAGTCCTATTCTGCTAACAATATATTCTTCAGAATTTTGTTAGGAATAGAAAAAAATATATATGTATATATCAAATAAGCATTCCTAAAAGGCAATTGAAGGAATTTCATATTTGATTGTCCATTAGGAACTACTATAGTTTTAGAAGTTTATTTTACGATAGTATCAGTCCCCAAGGGGTGGCTTATCAACCCCTAAGGGTTCCTGAAACAATTTCAGAGGATCTACTAGCTCAAAATTATTTTTACACTATCATTACAATATCATACTATCTTTTCTCTGTGTGTAATATTTTCATTTACAGTGCAACAGCAATGGTGGAAAACCTCCTGGTAAATTAGCCCAAGACAAGGCATGGCCCTACAATGTATTAGCATCACCAAATTTTTCATTATCATAAGCTTGCTGGAAAAAAAACTAAAACTCAGTTTCACTTAAGATTGTCTTTGAAGAGTCAATAAAATTGTTAATTTTATTAAATCTTGATGTGTATCTTTTTAATATTTTATGTGACAAAATGAGAAATGCATAAATCATTTTCAGGGTGTACTAAGGTGTAATGACTACCTCAAGGAAAAGCATTTGTGCAATCGTATGTGCTGGTAGCTGATTTAACTGCTTTTTTTCTTGGAAAACCATTTTTACTTGAAAAAAAAAAGGACAACCTATGATTACTAGACTTGATGTATTTGACACAAATTTTGTCAACAATGAACAAAGAGCCTGTAACATCAAGGAAAATAACTGACAGTGATTTTGTCAATAATCGAATTTGGGCCTTCAAATGAAAATTAGAAGTTTGGAAAACTTTTATTAGTCCCTGGAGGCTTGAAAGCTTCTCAATACTTACTTTACTAATAAAATTGGTTGTACTATTAAAAATACGGCTTTTTGTTATTGTGTAATGAAATATGTCAAATATCTAGAAGATCTGTATAACTCAGTGAACCAATATTTCTCAAATAATCAATGCCTGATGTTACAAAAATTGCATGTGAATAAAAGATACCTGCAAAGTATAAGACAGATCAATCAATTTTATGGAATAAAATGAGTGCATTGATTGTTTGAGATTGTTGATTTTTATTGTGGGATCAAATAATTATCATCACATTTCCACAATTTCCACATCTCTAAGTATCTTTGTAAGACTGGATTTTATTCTTTAAAAAAATAAAAATAAAAAATAAAAGGGGCAGCCTGGGTGGCCCAGCAGTTTAGCGCCTGCCTTCAGCCCAGGGCCTGATCCTAGAGACCTAGGATCGAGTCCCACGTCAGGCTCCCTGCACGGAGCCTGCTTCTCCCTCTGCCTGTGTCTCTGCCTCTCTCTCTCTCTCTGACTATCATGAATAGATAAATAAAATCTTAAAAAAAAAAAGAAAAAGACTGGATTTTATTCATTCACCTCAACCAAGAGAATGTATTTCTACAATTTAGAAACATATATGAGAAAGCAATTGTCTTCTATTAAGCTAGTCATTACAGAGATTTAAAAGTAATATAATGGCATTCTTCTCACTAAAGTCTTTTGTCTGGGAAGTTGTTATTTTTTAAATTAAAAGGTTATTTATACTAACATATAAGTTTATTATTTTATAAGTAAATCTTTCCTCAGTTTTAATTTCTAATAATAAATATTAATAGATACACTTACATAGATATCTGTGTATAGCCCTCTCTCTCTCTATATATATATATATATATATATTTTGTTTGTTTGTTTGTTTGTTTGTTTTTAGTGAGGGGGGTAGAGGAGGGGCAGAGGGAAAGAGAGAGACTTAAGCAGACTCCATGCCCAGCATGGCCAGAGGCAGGCAGGGCTCGCTCTCATGACCCTGAGATCGTGACCTGAGCCAGAAATCAAGAGTCAGAGGCTTAACCAACTGAGCCACCCAGGCATCTCCTTCAATAATTTTTAAACAGTTGAAAAGGGGTGTTATTTCACAATCTTGGGAATTTCTCTGGTGAACTGGTAAATTCCCTGTACACAGATGGCAAGAAGAAACCCAAGAAAACAGCAACCACTCCAGGTTGGCAGCTGGCAGATTTAAGAAGCAGGGGAACATGCTCGGGAGGCTTGTCTCGGGCAGCCTCCAGACAAGTAGATCTCTGCACGTGCTCTTAGAATCTTCCAAGTTTAGACAGAGGCCTTAATGGGGTTTCATCAAGTACACCGGTCAGATGGTCTCTGTAACACACTCTCTCTCAGGGCTGCATCCTTGGAACTGCTTCGGCTGCAGTGGGCAGGCAGACAAACATATTTTCCAAAGACAGGGAAGGTGGGGAGAAGCTTCAAATTGCCCATGTCTAACTCTCGGGTCCACCAGAATCATGTCCTCTTGACGACCTCTTTCAACAAGGGGTCCTGAGACCAAAAAGTTTGAGAATGGCTTTACTTAGCACTTACTAATGAACTTATTTGTAGACTACAGAACATTTGCCAGGATTAGAAGTCTCCCTCAGTTTAGTTTGCACAGTTATTCTTGGGAGAGAACGCCACTTCTTGATGTGTCTTTGCTAAATAATGGACGTAGAGTGGAATGAAATGAGTGCCCACTATTTGCTTATTGAAAAGTAAGAAGTATAATGAATTTTGTATGGCTTCAGGGAATGGGTAACATCTAAAGCAGGAATACTTATTTTCCTATTTGGATCTATCTGTAATCAGGTTCAGATTCACCTTCTAGCCCCTGGATGTTTCTACTTTTCCCTGTTTATCCCTTTCCCCATTGCTTTCTCTCTTTTTCTTTCTTTTCTTTCTTTCTTTCTTTTCTTTCTTTCTTCTCTTTCTTTCTTTCTTTCTTTCTTTCTTTCTTTCTTTCTTTTTTGTGTGTGCATGTGTCAGCAATTCTCTCCTTCCCCCCTCCCTTCTTCCTCCCATGATCATCACTTTTTCTCTAACCTTACGGAAATACTGGTGGACCTAGTTTAAAATCGCTTACGATGTGATGTGACCAGGCTTGTAGGGTTATATTGGATCTTTGGAGAATATTTTAATTGTATTATCTCCAAGATTATCTTCAATTTAATCAGTCCCATTTAATAATGTAATAGGCAATTCAAATTTCAATAACTGTCATATAAGAAGTTGTTTGACAGGAAAATCACACAATCCTTTTGAAGCACATCGTAGACTCTTTGGTGTAGACAATTAAAATACAAGAATACTCTTCTAAGCCTAATTTATCATAGGACAATATGCAATTAGAGACCGGTTTTTTAAATGCACTCATGTAATGGGACTCAACGTGACCATTAAAATTTGTATTCAAGAATATCCAAGAATAATGTAATATTTGTATGGAAGCAGTAAAATTGTATGAATATTTAGAATGTATGCATACATTTAAAAAGGCACTAAAAATGAAGAAAATATAATAAAATGTGGTGATCTAGGGTTTGAATATTTATAAATGTGATAAATCTGCTGCTTTTGAAATCTGGGTAAAAAGTGATAATAAATACTTCTAAAATAGAGCAGGATACTTCAATGCTCCCTTGGCTCTGACGTAGTGCTCTAATCTGAAACAAAAACTGGGAAGCTAGTTCCTTACGATCTAGTATGTCAGAGTTCCAGATTTATCTTACACAAGCTAAAAGCATTTCTCCAAGAAGCGCCATCTTTATTTAATGGGAAATGAGATTTCGAATCACAGTTTTCAAATCACAAATCCTTATTGCTATATGTTGGCCCTTGTTTGTCAGTCTTCATATGTCATCTGGTTTTTTCACCTAGAGACACAAAGGATTTTTATTCCTTTCCTGTAATATTCAGGAGTTTTGCTGAAATATATCTTGTTCTTCATTTTCATGTACTAAGCATGCTCTTTCAATATGTACTTTTCAAATCTTTAGTATTTTGGGAACATTTATTTCTTTTCAATTATAATATTTAGTATTAACTCTGGTCCTTGCTTTGGCCCTTTAGGGCCTCCTTTTATCTTTATGTTATCTATATTCAATATTTCATTTTCTCTTTACTCATTCTTCTCTCCAATAAAATGATCTTTTTTTAATATTTTTCTCCTTTTTACATTCTACTTATCTTATTAAGGCACTGACATTTTCTTGATGTTATATTTATTCAATCCTCTGTGGCTTCTACTTTAGTGGTTTCCATTTATAAAATGGTTTAAATGTTTCTTCTTTTATCTCTAAACACTCCCAAGTTCCCAAGTTTTCTGTGGCCCTCCTTTGTCTCTGTTCTATCTTCACTAGTTTGATTCCACACATACAAGCTTCTCCTCAAGTGGCACCTGGGTGGCTCAGTTGGTTAAGCAGCTGCCTTCTGCTCAGGTCATGATCCCAGGGTCCTGGAGAGAGGCCCACATCTGGCTCCCTGCTGAGCAGGGAGTCTATTTCTCCCCTCCCCAAACCCCCAGCTCATGCTCTCTCTCTCAAATAAATAAATACTATTTTTTTTAAAAAAGAAGTTTCTCTTCTGTGTTGTGTCTGGTCCTGGAAGAGCCCTGGAAACCCAATTTTAGCAATTTAAGGGTTAGGTTGCCCCAGCCCTATTAAAATCACCAAAAGCAGGGTGCCTGGGTGGCTCAGTCAGTTAAGTATCTGCCTTCAGCTCAGGCCCATGTAGGGCTCCCTGCTCAGCACGGAGCCTGCTATTTCCTCTCCCTCTGCTGCTCTCCCTGCTTGTGCTCTCTCTCTCAAAGAAATAAATAAAATCTTAAAAAAAAAAAAAAAATCACCAGGCGGGCCATGTGGCTCAGTGGTTTAGCGCTGCCTTTGGCCCAGGGCGTGATCCTGGAGACCTGGGATCAAGTCCCACATTGAGCTCCCTGCATGGAGCCTATTTCTCCCTCTTCCTTTCTCTCTCTCTCTCTCTCTCTCTCTCTCTTTCTCTCTGTGCCTCTCATGAATAAATAAATAAAATCTTAAAAAAATATATCACCAAAGCTCTCACACTTACCCTCTAACAGAGTGGAAGAAAGTCTCTAGCTGCAATTCTCAAACCCACCTGTCATGTGTTAAAACCAACAAGTACCTATTTCCTATTTTGGGGTCCTCCTGTTAGCTCGCTTCTCCCTGCTTCTACTTGTGTAGAGATTGCTAACATTGCTTCTTGCAGCCATGAGTGCTTCTCCAAACCTACTTGCATTTTGGAGTTTATGACATTTATTGTCATCTAGTTCTGTTTTAAATGCTCCTGTGGATTTTAGTTTTTCTTTTTAGTTTCTTTCCTTCATTTAATATGAATTTCAGAAAGCCTCAGAAACAAAGCTGCCACTGACATTTCCCCTAAATCTACTACATGTAGTTTAAATTTAAAGTTATCGGAAAAATGAAAAAAAAAAAAAAATAAAGTTATCGGAAAAATGAAGTTTTAACCCCTGACCTTCACTCAGGACATTTCTTATTACAGAGATGACATCTGAAAATAATTATTTTATTCAAATTTCTCTAGTCATATTCAGTTGATATTATATAATTTCTGATGTACTTAAAGTAACACAGTATTCTTTCCATGCTTGGAGATGAATTTGAACTATTTTGAAGACAGTCCCTAGGTTTCTTTCTTTTCATAAATAATATAAAGAATTAGTGTGGACACATTTTAGATCAAGTATGCAGTATCAATTTTCCATCTAAAATTAGTGAATGATGCCCAACTCTATGGAGGCTTTTTCTTGGTGGACAACTCCATATAGAACAAAACATTTCAAAAGAGAGGGAGATAAAGAAGTATGGTTGATGGTTTTGTGTTTTCTAGTGACTCATAACAGTCCTACTCTAATCTATTTGTTAGTCAGTGAAAGGCTGCCATGATGTTTGGGTCCACACAGAATACATAAAATCAGTGTTATTAGCTTCCCTTGATGCATGGAAATAGAGAATTCTTCACAATGATTAAAATGTTATAGAGCTAATAGCATTGTATGGTGACAGATGGTAGGTATACTTGTGGTAAGCACAGCACAACGTATAAAGATATTGAATCCCTTTATTGTACACCTGAGATTAATGTAACATTGTGTGTCAACTGTAGTCAAATTTAAAAAAAATTAAAAGATGAAGAATTTTAAAAAAACGTTATAAAATTCTTCATTTCTGATATGCTTTTTGAAGTTGTTCTGCTTATCTTCTACTTATTTCAATTTTTTTTTCTTTTCACTTTAAAGAGTCTCAGCAAACCAATATGATTGTTACGTATTCTTCAATTTTTTTTTTTTTTTTTAGTAAGCTCTATGCCCAATGTGGAGCTCAAATCCATAACTCTAAGATCAAGAGTCACGCGCTCCACTGACTGAGCCAGCCAGGTGCTCCATCTACTTTTTAAGTTATTTACTTATTTATTTAGCTCCACAAGCAATGTTGAGCCCAACACAGGGTTCAAACTCATGATTGTGAGATCAAGACCTGAGCCAAGATCAAGAGTCAGACCTTCAATTGACTGAGCCACCCAGGCATCCCTAAGTTGTGTTTTTAAAAACATATAAGGCATGGTGTTTTAGAACAAATTCTATGTTTATCTCCTCTAAAATACCTTAAATTTTTTTTCGTAATGTTTGGAGGTTTCCTTACTTGGTTCTTTCTGCATTCATTCATTTTCTTCCTTTTCTGGGTTTTTCTTCCTCAGCATCAGAACTCATCTGTTGGAATAACCACTTCAATGTAGAAAACAGCATTAGGAGTTACGAGAATGTGGGATCGCTGGATGGGCTCAGCGGTTTGGTGCCTGCCTTCGGCCCAGGGTGTGGTCCTGGAGACCCAGGATCGAGTCCCACATCGGGCTCCCTGCATGGAGTCTGCTTCTCTCTCTGCCATGTCTCTGCTTCTCTCTCTCTCTCTGTGTCTCTCATGAATAAATAAATAAATAAAATCTTTAAAATAAAAAGGAGTTACGAGAATGTGCATTACATTTATATACAAACTGTACTCACATAATATAGTTGAACACAGAATAACTTGGGATTTACAAACAAGTTGTGAGTGAAGAAAAGGGGAAATAAGTTAAAACAAATCTAGATAGTTGATGAAAGCCAACAATCAAGGAAAGATGAAGACATAGAACTAAGTGATCAATCTACTGATGACAAAATAAGAACTAGGATCCAGAAAATTAGTAGATGGAATTTCAGGACTCAGAACAGGGCAAGCAGTACATCAGAAATAAAGTAGACCAAACCCCCCCAAAAAAGAAAAAGAAAACTGGACTCTTATGAAAAAGTCAATTATCATAAATCAAAGGCAATCTTTCAGGAATCTGATAATTTATAAAAACTGAAGATGAAACCAGTTGTTCAAAACAGTGGGGATTATTACAAAAATTATGATTAATGAGACTTTGTGTTAACATATGGAGAAGAAAATGTACTTCTATAAAATAGAGTATGACATTCAATCCTGCTTCACTCTTCAAAATAGCATGTGTGCCTCTGTGAGATGAATCAAACCACTCATAAAGTCCATACTCCCTCAATCCGATGAGTATATTTTTTGTTAATATAACCTGAATCTGTAATATATTGTTTTGCTTAAATAACGTATAGCACTTGCCATGTGATAAGCCTGCCATTAATACTTTTAAACATGAAGTCATATTTGTATTTAAAACATCCTATAACATCCCATAAAACAAAAAAAATCCCATAATCATTTTTTGAGGGGACTTCACTCTCAAGTTTCCAATCATTTTCTATATTGTGCAGTTTCTACCTTTGCTTTATTTAAGTCTTCACCTCAAAATACAGAAATGATCTTATTGCTTCTATAGCTTAAACCTATGGCTTCCATGTTCAGTCATTATATACACTATTCTATTAAGAATTCTGTGATTGACTACTTACTTTTAGTAAACCTTTCTCTCAGTGTGTGATAATGAAAAATATGTAGGTTGGCACTGTACCTCATGACTACAAGTTTCTCTGGCCCCTATAATAAGATCAAGTCAATGATCAATGGTTCTTCAAAAAACTTCTGTTATTTTGGCTTTAACATTAAATAAAGGAGGTCAAAAAATCAAACCATGAAATTTATTTTGGAACTTTTAACACATTCAATTTTACACAAATATTTATTAGGCCTATATTATTTGTGAGAAATTGTGACAAACTATCCATTATGCTGTGAAGTAGATGGACTACATTGTTAAGATAATTCTATAATTTCACAAAATTAAAACAGAAAACATTGCTCTAGTACAATAGGAAAATCAGTTTTGAGGGGAAGTATAAAGGACTTTGTTAATTTGTTTATTCATTTACATATTTACTTTTAGAATTTTTAAAGCTGGTAAAAGTATCTCTGAAGCTACAAAGCATGTTTCATGTTTTGCTGTTTTGCCATACATATTGAACTTTTAAAAATAGAACTTTATCACAATTTTATTTAAATTTATTTATTTAAGTCCTTATTTAATGTCCTTTGGACATGTATGAGCACAGTAAATAAATCTATCTCTTCATTTACCTTCATATTTTTTAGAGTACCTAATAATGTATGATAAACATGAATAAATAAATATATGAGCCAAGAATATCTAAAAGATATTTAGAAATTCTGTAATTCTAGGCATACATTATAATATTTTGAAATTCTAATATACACCTGTGACTATTTTTTAACAAAAATATGTTTTGGTAAAGTTTTTACAATCTCTAAATAAGAAGTTCTCTGAATTTATTAATATTCAATTGGATAAAATAATCATTTAGTAGACTTTTACTTTGCTGTCCCTCAAGGAATCAGGCTTCTTGGAATGAAGCCCTTATTTGTTGTCCTTCCCGTTTTGACTTTGGCCTCTGCCATCTGACTGAGTTTAGCCAAATTTTCTCACAGTTATTAAATGCTTCAACTAGAAGAAATTACTTAAGTTGGCTGCAGTTCAGTTACTCAACTGTTAAAAACAAAAATAGTATTATTTCCTTTAAAAATTTGGCATAATAATTATATATGGTAATTCCCAAAACAGTTTAATACTTATACCCTCCAGGCTTAAAAAACTGGCAAGTATGATATCGACATAGGAAGAAACAAATCCAAACCATTAAAGAGCAAATGTTTTTGTTTAGCTAGAAAATAATTAACTTAATGTACAAATATTAACAGATTCAAACATTTGATTTAAAAATGCTAAATAATATGATGATTAGTTTTATGTAATTATGCGGTTCTGTACTATGTTACTTTGGGTTGGAAGAACAGATATTGTTAAAAAAGTCTATACTACCCAAAACAATCTATAGATTTAATACAATCCATATCAAAATGCAAACAGCATTTTTTCACAGAACTAGAACATAGAACAAAGAATCCTACAATATGAACAGAACAACAAAAGACTGAATGGGCAAAGCAATCTTGAAAAAAGAAAAACACAATTGGAAGTATCACAATTCCAGACTTCAAGTTACACTACAAAGTGGCGGTAATTAAAACGGTATGTTACTGGCATAATAATAGACACATAGATCAATAGAATAGAATAGAAAACCCAGAAATAAACCCACTAAATAAACCCATTAAATAAACCCCATTATATGGTCATTAATCTTTGAGAAAGGAGGAAAGAATATACAATAGGAAAAAGTCTCTTCAACAAACTGGTGTTGGGAGAACTGGACAGCCACATGCAGAAGAATGAAACTGGACTACTTCAGTTCAGCATCCATAAAAATAAACTCAACATAGATTAAAGACTTACATGGGGACCTGACACCATAAAAATCCTTGAAGAGGACACAGGCAGTAATTTCTCTGACACTGTCTATTGCAACATTTTTCTAAATAGGTCTCCTAACTTAAGGGAAATAAAAGCAAGAATAAACTAATAAAAAGTTTCTGCACAGTGAAGGAAATAATCAACCTGTGGAATGGGAGAAAATACTTGCAAATGACATATCTGATAAAGAGTTAGTATCCAGAAAATTAAAGAACTGATATGACTCAATACCCCAAAAAACAAATAATCCAATTTAAAAATGGGCAGAAGACATGAATTGGCATTTTTCCAAAAAAAAAAAAAAAAAGCCATCCACATGGCCAACAAATACATGAAAAGATGTTCAACATCACTGATAGTCAGGGAAATGCAAATCAAAACCACAATAAAATATCACCTCACACCTGTCAGAGTGACAAAAAAAAAAAAAGAAAAAAAAAAAAAAAAACCCAAGAAATAACAGGTGTTGGTGAGCATGTGGAGGAAAGGGATCCCTCTTGCAGTGTCGTTAGGAATGCAGACTGGTGCAGCCACTCTGGAAAACAGTCTGGAGGTTCCTCAAAAAATGAAAAATAAAAGTACCTTATTATCTGGCTATCGCACTAGTACGTATACCCAAAGAACACAAAAATACTAATTTGAAGGGATATATGCACCCTGATGTTTATAGCAGCATTATTTACAATAGCCAAATTATGGAAACAGCACAAGTGTTTATTACCTCATGAATGGATAAAGAAGATGTGATATATAGATATAGATATATAGATATAGATATAGATATAGATATAGATATTATTCAGCCATAAATAAGAATAAAATCACTATTCACAACAACATAGATGGAGCTAGAGAGTATTGTGCTAAGCGGGAAGTCAGAACAAGACAAAGTCCATAAGACAAAACAAACGAGCAAAGGAAAAAAACAAAACAAAACAAAAAAAACGACAAACCAAGAAAGAGACTCTTAACCAGGAGAAAAAAATGATGGTTACCAGAGAGGGGGATGGGTGAAATAGGTAATGGGGATTAAAGAGTACAGTTACCACTATGAAAAGAATAAAATAAATAAAAATTAAAATACTAAATAATAATATGATTAGTGCTATACAATTGTGTAATATTGGACTAAGTTACATTGGTTCTCATACGTATGTATTTCCTGAATGTATAAACTGTCTCAGGAAAGTATCTCTATTCTTTTGTAAGTCCACAGGGAATCATAATATTTGATACCATCATCAGTATGAAATAAACTTGAAACAGTGACCCTTTCTCATTGAGCTTTTTAAATGAAGTCTGAGTTTCTGATCCAAGCCATGGTGTCCCTGTAAACATGGCAGGGTTACTGAGGAGGACTGCCAAGGTGAGGAATATGAAAGGCAATGTGTTCATCAAAGACAGCCTGGCTAAGTTTTGATGGGAGCTAATCGTCAGAAATCTACTATCTTTTTACAGATACTAGATATTTGATGAGGCTTTTACTAAAACTGCCGCTATCCTGAACCGACCATTGAAAATAAAACAAGCATTCTTAGGATGGATAATTGAAAGAATGCATTCTCTTTTAAGGCACTTACTACTTTCTACCTGTAACACAGCTAATTGCATATATACATATATTGCATATATATCATATATTATTTTCCAAATATATATTATATGCAAATATTGTGTATAAAATCTTGTTTGTCTTAGTTGGGGCTACTATCACAGAATACTATAGATTGGGTGGCTTATAAATAACAGAAATTTATTTATCACAGTTCTGAAGGCTTGCAGTCTAAGATCAGGGTGCCAGCATATTGGAGCTCTGGTAAGAGCACTCTTCCACGGCCATTTTCTCATTGTATCCTCACATGGCAGAAAGAGGGCTAGAGAACTTCTGGGGGCTCTTTCTGCAGGCATCCTACTAACGAGGGCTCCATGCTCATTACCTAATTACCTCCCAAAGCCCCCACCACTTGATACTATCAAACTGGGGGTTAGAATTTAAGCACTGAATTTTGAGGAGACACAAATATTCAGTCCATACAACTATTTTTCTCATAGATCAGTCAAGTTGCAAGTTGAAGGCAGGTATTAGTCATTTTAGTAATCTTCTAAAGAAACGTAAATATTTGTACATATCCAATAACTGAAATAAATAATTCAATATTCAATAAATATTACAAAATGCAGATGGTTCCTGGGTTATGATGCTTCAATCTGTGATTTGTCAACTTTACCACAGTGCAAAAGCAATACACATTCAGTAGAAACCATACCTCGAATTGTGAATTTTGATCTTTTTCCAGACCAGTAATATGCAGTTCAATAGTCTGTTATGATGTTGGACAGCAGCCGCAAGGCATAGTTCCCAGTTAGCCATACAATCAGGAGGGTAAATAGCTGAAACACTTACACTATTATCCATAAAACCATTCCATTTTTTACTTTCAGTATACTAATAAAAAAATTACAAAATATTCAATACTTTGTTGTAAAATAGGCTTTGTGATAAAAGATTTTGCCAAACTGGAGGCTAATATATGTGTTCTGAACACGATTAAGGTATGATGTTTAGTAGGTCAGGTGTATTAAATGCATTTTAAACTTACAGTATTTGTAACTTATGATATATTATTGTAAGTAAGACCTGTAGTATAAAAGAAGAAGTATAAAGAACTAAAAAAGTAAAGTTATGAAGAAGGGAAGGACAGAACAGAAGAGAGTATACATATATTCTCTTTATATCAAAATATACCTAAGATGACAATAAAGATACATATATTATTTTGTCCAATTCATAAACTTTTGAGAATCTGCCTAAAGCTGAGCAACTAGAACCAAAACACTTAAATTTAAATTTATGCATATTTCATCAAAAATTTGCCTCTATCAAAAAGAAAAAAAAAGCACAACTTACCATAGCCATTTCCACTGATCCTGTAATGCCACTTCTAGAAATTTACCCTAAGAAAATTATATAATATGCATTAAAAGGTGAAAGAACAATAATATTTCTTATAATATTTTTAAACAATAGGGAAAAAATAAAGTACATGCTCAACAATAAGGAATGAATTTATTATGAAAGGGCAAGAAATATACAATTGGGTTGTATGTGACCATAAAATCATATCTCAGAAAAATATTTCATAATATGGTTAAAAAATTTGTGACATAGTAACTAAGGGAAATAAAGATCAGTGAGCTTGAGTAGTTTTAAGGTCACACAACATGTAAATGAAGAATTGGAAATGAAATCAGATTTACTAAACTACATGTACATATGAAATCAGAAATCAATTGCAAACATTTTCTATCTACTTGTTTTCAAGCTTATGAATCTTAAATTCAAAATGCCCTTTGGTATATGTATATCAAATCACTACATTGTGCACTTTAAATAATATAATTATATTTGCAATGATTTATCAATAAAGTCTAAAAAATTTTAGAAAAGAACTTTATGTAGGAGAAATCAAACCAACAGTTTTTTAAAAGTAAATAGTTGGTGAATAAAGGTATTTTAGCATATAAATTAATCAAATAAATATTTTAAATATTGCAAAATTTACATGATAAACTTGTGTTAGCAACCTTCCAAAACAAAAGACCCTGCAGAGAAAAAGGAATATAAGATACCAACAAAAATGGCTATTAATATCATTAGAAGGAAACTGAGTTGATTGAACAAAATCTTCCATATTTTTAACATAAGTTCTATAGTCATAAATGAACGTAATGGGAAAAGAGCAATAGAGCAGATTTCCTTTTGAGTTACAACTGTTCTTTGAGAAAATGAAGGTCATTTCTCTAGATATATGGGAAACAAAAATGAAACCTATGACTATGTCAGTAACACAAAGTTAAAAAGAGGTCCCTTATATCAAGCAATTTATTTTCATTTTGGTGTTATTTCTTCTTATCAAAAATATTCTCTTACTTGGTGTCTCCACATGCTAGATGTCTTGATTTAGGGTTTCCTGCCAAGACAACCCCAGGGTCATCTTGGAATCACGCCTGCACCTTGCTATGCAGGTTAGCTAGCGCAAAGGCACTCTATTAAGCTGTGCCCCAGCATGGCCCAGGCAGTAAAGTTTAAGGTTATAATTGCAGGTTTGTGCCTTTTCTTGTGCTAATAGTATTATCTGCATTAACTTAGGCTTTATTTTGGGAAAACCTGAATTGTGCTACAATTGTGTCAAAATTCTTGATAGTTTCCAATCTTCCAATAAAGTCATTTACCTCCTGCCAGCTATCACAGTTTTAGCACTAAGTTATCGTGCTTTCTCTTTATCTTCTGTGAAAGTCAAATGATAGAAGAATCTTTAGGAATATTCTGAAGATCAGTGTCATTGGCATGATAATCTGATGTAAAATGTTAATTCAAATCAGTATTTGACTATTCGGCCCCAAATATCATAAGGGGAGATATGATACTCTGGTAATCTTTATTTAGTGCCATTCTACATTGTTATTTGAGCTGGTGCCTTGTTCAGAGCCCAGCTGTCAGCAATAAATAAATTACTCCCCAGCTAGTAAATCACAAAACTCTCCTGAGCTTCTCAGAGAAACAAAGCAAAATGATGAATCTGTAGCCCTAAGAGGTTTATCCATAAATATCCATTTTGTTTCAGGCACTTTGGGGCTACTCGATGGAAGATCAGTTTTCTTCCATAAACCACTGGAAAAGAGTTTATCTGGAGAGAAACACAAATGAAATAGGGTTCGTTCTCTGAGCTCCATCAAATTTCAGGATTTCCTTATGTAATTCACAGCATGGGAGAATTTTTTGGCTTGATTTTCAGTGGATATTTTAAGTGAGAGAAGATACTTAAAAATCAGAAGAGAAAACATAACCCCTTTTCCCAAATAAAAATGGAGTTATCATCGATTTTCTTTTCTCTTTCAGCTTCTCCCACCTTTAAGAAACATTCCCAGATTTTCTGGGAGAGGAATAGCTCTCATTTGTTCATATTTGAAGTGAAAAATAGAGAAAGTACTGGAAGTCAGGGCCATATATCTTAAGTGACTTAGATAATAGTTTTAGTAAGTGCTTTTTTCTTTAGAGATTCAAGCCCAGACTAGGAGCAACTAAAAGCCTTTCCTCACTGACAATGTCTGGACTCACCAGGGAAATATATTCTGTCTGTGAACTTATTCCTAAGTGGGATAAAATTTTCTGACTAGCATTCGGCTGCTTAGAATTCAGTTGACTAGATATAATATTTTATGATCACAAAGCATAAATCATATGAGGGAGGCAGTCCTAGGTGTTACTATATTAACTATTTTCTAAAGTTTTAAAAAGGAGAGACTAAATTTTTAGGGAGGAAAGATTACAGAAGGCATTTTTACAAATAGTTTAAGTCCCTGCTATAGATACAAATACTTAGGAAGAAATAGCTAGCAGCGTCACGTAAGATGATATAAATTACTTTGCATATCACACAGCATAGTGACGTTACAGAGCTCACTAGCTTCATCCTGAGCATTTTTTCCCCAAGAATACTTAACTGAATTAAAATCAATGCATTCTTCATAAGTGATTTGTTAAGACTCTAAAATATCAATATTTTCCTTCGACTTAGGGTTAAATTGATATTTTATTTATCTTAGTCAAAAAGGTCACTGAGAAAGGAAACAAAGAACCACATGTGACTATTGTTATGCATGTTGGAAGTGTTCTAAAGAACGGGGAAACACATATGAATTAAGGGCAAAGAGAAATCAGCTCTGGGCCCTTGCAAATATATAATTTTATAGATTTTAGCTTCTATTTTCTGTGTTTAGAATATACATTGTTCTGTGGAAAACTATTGATGAGGAAGTAGTTTTGTTCTTACATTGAAAGCATTTTATATTTGCAGAATTCTTGGTTATTTATTTGCTTGATTTCACCTCATAACGTGAGTGACAAAAGCTATTATTTTCATAAAGAAAGGCCACTGTCAGCTTTAACTCAAGGTCAGTGTGCTTTATTTATGGTCACTGGGGTTTATGTTTCTATTACAACATCTGACTTAGAACATAACTGAGGAAGGCATTTCTGAATTGAAATCCCCAAATTCAGTCAACCACTTGTAATTCATGTTGTATCAAATCATATCTTTGGAGGATAGGAAATGCCAGCCTGGGTATGACAAAGACCCATTAATATAAGCCACGACATTTTATTGGGCCTTTGAGAAAAGCATAAAATTAACTAACACGTGATCTTGCCCTCAAGGGGGTTGATGTGTAGTGAGTCCACATCCTGGCTGTATATCAGAATCAACTGAGCAGCTTATAAAAATTACTAATGCCCCCTACTAACAAGAATTCCGATATGCATTGCATGCAGGCTGGGTTGAGAACTATTGGTCTAGAGCGTCTTAGACTTCAGGGCACACATGAATCACTGGAGGATCTATTTAAAGTATAAAATCTGAGTTTGTAGGCCTGGGATGGCTCCTGATACTCTGCATTTCTAACAAGCTGCCAAATGATAAATGATGTTAGTTAAAAAAAAAAAAAAAGGTCAGGAAGATGAATGCATATAAATGAATGAATGTCCCAGGCTCTTGTTTCATATAAATACAAGCAAAGCTACCTCAAATGTAATTAAGTCCTAACCAGTGAAAATTAAAAAAAAACAGACAAAAAAACAAAGAACAAACCAGGAAGTTTCTTCTTGTCCAGTCACTGATATCAGAATAAAGGCCACAAAGAAAATCCAAACTGACCTAAAGAAAGCAAGAGAGAGGGTCAAAAAGAAAAAGAAATGTGGAAAATAGGCAGCTGAAAATTTTTTTAAATTACTGGTACTTTATATTTAAAATAAAAAACATCAACAACTATGGATTAAGACATCCTTAATAAGAATAAAGTCAAAATTGTAACTAGATACTTATCTTTAACACAAATAATAAACTAAGAATGTATTATTTTTTGGGGGGGGGTGGCTGGTATTTGAAGATTATTAATCCAGCAGTTCATCTAGCCCTGGGCTAGAAATACATATAGTTTCCTATCTAACCCTTTGCCATACATTCCATTTCATAGCCTCTTGCATCTTCATAGCTTGAGAGTATCTACTTACACTCTGTAAGTAAATTCTAGATGAATTCATGGATCAGTTCTAGCAATTTTTTGGTGGAGTCTTTTTATGTAGAGTGTCACTGTCACCTGCAAATAGTGAAAGTTTGACTTCCTCCTTGACAACTTGGACGCCTTTTATTTCTTTGTGTTGTCTGATTGCTGTGGCTGGGACTTCAGCACTATGATGAATAACAGTGGTGAGAGGGGACATCTCTGTCTTGTTCCTGACTATAGAGGAAAAGCTCTCTATTTTTTCCCCATTGAGGTTGATATTAGCTGTGGGTTTTTCAAATAGGGCCTTTATTATGTTTGAGGTATGCTCCCCCTAAATCTACTTTGTTGAGGGTTTTTTTTTTTAACATGAATGGATGTTGTACTTTGGCAAATGCTTTTCCTGCACTATTAAAATAATCATGTTCTTATCCTTTCCATGGTCTCACATCCTATCACATCTAATATCCTTATCCATGTTCTCAAGGTTCGTATCCTTTCTTTTATTAATCTGGCATATCATGTTGATGATTTGTAAATATTGAACCACCCTTGCAATCCCAGGAATGAATACAATCTGATCGTGGTGAATAATCTTTTTAAATGAATTGCAAAAATATACAGCTTCTGCACAGGAAAGGAAACAGTCAACAAAACTAAAAGGCAACCCACAGAATGGAAGAAGATATTTGCAAATGGCATGTCTGATAAAAGGTTAGTATCCAAAATATATAAAGAACGAGCAAAACTCAACACCCAAAATAGAAATAATCCAATTTAAAAATGGGCAAAGACATGAAATGGCATTTTTTCAATCCAGATGGTCAACAAATATATGAAAAGATGATCCACATCACTGATCATCAGGAAAATGCAAATCAAAACCACAATGAGATATCACCTCACACCTTTCAGAGTGGTTAAAATAAAAAAAAAAAAAAAAAAAGAAACATCAGGTGTAGAGGAAGGGGAAGAACCCTCTTGCAGTGTTGTTAGGAATGCAGACTGGTGCAGCCACTCTGGAAAACAGTATGCAGGTTCCTCAAAAAGTTAAAAATAGAAGTACCCTACTATCCGGCTAATGCACTAGTAGGTATTTACCCAATTTGTAAATTAGTATTTACAAAAATACTAATTTGAACAGATACATGCACCCTGATGTTTATAGCAGCATTATTTGCAGTAGCCAAACTATGGAAACAGCCCAAGTGTTAATTGATTGTAGGATGGATAAAGAAGATGTAGGGTGTGTGTGTGTGTGTGTGTGTGTGTGTGTGTGTGTATAATGCAGTATCACTCAGCCATAAATAAGAATAAAATTTTGCCATCTGCAACAACACGGATGGAGCTAGAGAGTATTATGCTAAGCAAAATAAGTTAAAGATAAATACCATATGATCTTACTCATATGTGGAATTTAAGAAACAAAACGAATGAACAAAAGGGGGGAAAAAGAGAGAGATACAAACCAAGAAACAGATTCTTAACTATAGAAAACAAACTGATAGTTATGAGAGGGGACAATGGGAGGATGAGTGAAATAGGTGACAGGGAATAAGGAGTGCACTTATGATGAGTGCTGGGTGATGTATGGAAGTGTTGAATCACTATAATATATAACCAAAACTAATATTACACTGTATGTTAATTAAATTAAAAAATTCTAGTTGAATCTGAATTTCTGGTTGAATCTGAAAGAGAACAAAGCCTAAATTATACCACATTGTTTTTATTTTTTATTTTCTAACCAATTCATGTGTCTTTATGTCATTGAACTGATAATTTTCACATTTCTTATGACCTTAAGTGTTGCGAAGACTAACAAATTTATGTACTGAACCATTTTATTTAATTTTATAAACACAGTAGGCTCTAAAAGAAAATGTACTTAGCTATCTGTCTCAATTTTTCTTCATTGTTCTGGATTTTTGGAAAAATATGTAGTATATGTTTGCATAACTGGATTTAAATTATAGAAGAGGTTTAGTAAGATAAACTATAGTGATATTAAGAAAATATTTCAAATATTTTAAGCTTGATATGGGTTTGGTTTTTAAACAATTTTCTTCTAATTACCCTGTACATTTCCCCGTGTTTTTATTTTCACAAAATATCAACATTACATTATATATTTGAGAAATAAATAATAAATACATTCTAGAATTTCAGAATAGTATAGCTAATCTTCATCTTAGGATATAGCAATAAAAATGAAGTGTTCTGAAGAAAGTATAGAGACTAGCAATTATCTATATAAAGCCATGTCTAACCCTAAAGCTAAACTTCATAATTTATCAGGAGTACTAAAATAAGTAACATTTTGATAAATCTTTACTAAAAGAATTATATGCATTCACATGCAAAAACATAAAATGCTTATGCCATGTTAAAATGTTGATTACCTTTTGAGTCATTTGCCTATTACACAATGCTTTGATTTTTTTCCTTATTTAATTAGGAAGAATGTTATCCCTTTAAGAATATTTATAACTTTTTTCCAAGTGCCACATACAAGAATCAGTTTTTCTAATTTTTTTTCTCAAAACCATTTATGAAAAATATTATTTGCCCAAATTTCGTATATTTTAATTTCTATATTTACCTTTTGTTTTGTTATTAGATGATTATAAAAGTTTCTAAACTCATGATTTGGGCCTATTTCCATTTTATTAGTTGTTTGTCATTTAAGAAAATCCACATATGTAAAGCATGCAATTTTTGTAATGCTATGTTTATTTTTATCCATAGTTGTCTTCTGAATATAACTCTTAGCTCTCACCGAATAACTTGATAATTTTTATTCTATTCTTTTTTATTTTTTCACGTTTTTTTCCCCTTGTTTCATAATTTAAAAAGATCAAATTTTGAATACTAAACAGTTCCTCCATTCTCAGAAACCCACCAACAAGCAGAGGCATCTAATTCCAAGAAACTTTTTGTTGAGTGAGAATATTAGGAATGTGTCTTCATCTGATGGACCTGTTTGTGAGGCTTGCATCTGCTGTTAAGGTATCAATTATATATGTAGTTCTCCATCTTTAAAATTGCAGGAGATGGATTTAGTGCCTGAGAGCCATGATTAGACTCAGAAGTGAGGAGGCAGAGGGCCAGAGCAGAGTTCTTGCAGCAGTGAAAGTTGACTGCTGACTCAGCCCTAATCCATCCACTTTTTCAGCACGCTTTCATCTCATGCCATTTGGTTCAGGCACAAAGGGATTTCCTTTAGGTGGACTAAGGGAGTAATGAAGTCTCTATTCTTTTCAATCTAACTAAGAATTAGGAAATAAACCAAATGATAGGAGTGATATTTCATTTCAAGCCTTTAATAACTAAAACGATATTGTTTTCAATTTCTCTAGCTACAGTTCTATTTGAACTATGTATGATCAAGTGAAAGAATCTAGATAGATTCATGCAATTGGTTTCCTTTTGGCACAGACTTCTGCATTAAAATAGGGCCAGGATTAAAATTATTGACAAGAGGGATATTAGTACTTAAATGTAGTTTAATATTATTGTTAAGAAATACTGATGTCAATATTAAAAAGGCTGAGCTTTAATCCCAATAACAAATTGAGTCTTTACTCAGTGAAAAAGTAACCAATTGATTTTTTTAGTAATCAGTACCTAAAATATAATTAGAAAATTTGGGGAGGGGATCCCTGGGCGGCGCAGCGGTTTGGCGCCTGCCTTTGGCCCAGGGCGCCATCCTGGAGACCCAGGATCGAATCCCACGTCAGGCTCCCGGTGCATGGAGCCTGCTTCTCCCTCTGCCTGTGTCTCTGCCTCTCTCTCTCTCTCTCTCTCTGTGTGACTACCATAAATAAATAAATAAAAATTTTAAAAATTAAAAAAAAATATTTGGGGAGAAAAATGACAGCAGTGCTGGTAAGGTTCAAGTTTCAATTGATAAGTTTTTGGACTGAGCCTCAAATTATTTATTGGACAACAATAAGTGCCACTTTCTTCTGGCACCGAAATAAAAATTAAGTATTGTTATTTCTCAATTGGACAAAAATGAAAGCTATAAAAATTACTTCATAATCTGTGCATATTTCTTAAAGTTTAAAAAAATTGCTTTCCTCAAACTCTGTATTTTTTGATAGAACCTCAATTTTATTATTTGTATTTATTTATTTTATTTTTTATTTTTTAGGACCTCAATTTTAATGCAATTTTTTTAGATATATAGAGATAACTTCCCCCAATTTTTTATTTATTTTTTATTTTTTAAATTATTTTTAAGATTTTATTTATTTATTCATGAGAGGCACACAGAGAGAAACACAGGCAGAGACACAGACAGAGGGAGAAGCAAGCTCCATGCAGGGAGCCCAATGTGGGACTTGATCCCGGGTCTCCAGGATAAGCCCTGGGCTGAAGTCTGCGCCAAACCGCTGGGCCACCAGGGGGCTACCCACTTCCCCATAATTTAAAGTTTTCACAAAAAATACAAAGTTGATTAAGATTAGTTTTAGGTGGCAATACTCAAACATACTATTTGATAATGGTAAAGGATAGTTGGAAGGCAGGCAGGCAAGGACAAGGGGCCCCTGATCTAAGAGGATACCACCCAAAAAGGATTTTACACCACTTTAAAAAGGAACCCCCTACCCTTTTCCATGTGACAGGTAACAAAAACCTGATTGGACAGCAGGTCAGGGAGAGTTAATCAGATTAAAACAGCCCACTAAAAAGCCCATAAAACCCCTTAGACTTAAACTCCAGTGACAACTCTCTCGGGTCCCCTCCCTATTTGGGGTTTTGTACTATCTCTTCATTACCACTCAATAAACCTTGCTTTCCTGCCCACCACTCTGCATGGTCTATCTCTTCATTCTTCAAAGTGGTATGACCAAGAACCAGCGGGCACAGAAGAAGAAAAAATCCTGCAACAATAAATTACTACATACTGAATTTTCCCTCTAAGATTGTGCTATGTACTGCTTGTCTAAAATTTGAGTAAACAGAAGTACAACTCATTTCTTACATTATCCGGATGTTTTATTTCAAAATATAAAATATTTTATCATCTCTTTCATTCTATGTTGAAAGACTTAAGCAATCTTAAGTACTGAGTCAATTTTCTATTAGGAATGTGATTATTTTCTGTGAGAAGATATTCCACTAACTGTCCCCAAAATTGATTTAATGCAGAAAACTTAATGGTTCTTTAGGGAACGATTTTTAAAGTTGTTATGTAAAGATGAAGTTTTAGCTCAGGGGTAGAGAAATGGTCAAGAATAGGGCTAAGGTTATAGTTATGTTCAGGTTTGGGATTGAGTGGGTAATTTACTACAGATCTTATATTAGGGATAGGTTTTTGAAACTTATTCATATCACCTTACATCTTTAGGTCTCATTTTTTCCCTCAGAAAAAATATTTATCTCCAATTTCTATAATAAAGTGGATTTTAAGAGTCAGAGCACATACCAGCTTTATAAAACTTTAAGTGCAGAGGATTGAGAATTTAGAAATTAAAAAAAAGTCTGCATCCATGTTTTGATTTCACTGCTTAATCACAATCTGAACCAGTCTCTGCCTCAGAGTCTCCCTTCCTTCATCTTTAAAATGAGGATAATAAATAAATAAATAAATAAATAAATAAATAAATAAATAAATTTTAAAAAAAGATAATAAGTGAACTCCCATGAACAATTCTGAGATTACACTCAATTACATATTTAGACATATTTTGCATGTTTTTAAATATCAGTCCATTTTGATCTCATGATTTGGCCTTATTGCGATTTTATCATATAGATAAATATTATCATTTTTTGAACAGAAATAATCCTGGTATTTCATGTATTAGATAAAAAAAAACCATCCCATTTCAGTTTAAATATATAAAAACAAAAAATTAATAATAAAGTACACATGAGGAATCCAGGTATGTAGATTGCTGTGGTAGCATCTGAAGGCTTTATTTCTATGCTTGTTTTAATGTTACATCCTTCACCAGCAACTCAAACAGTGGAAAATTAGATGTTACAGCAATGTAACATAGTAGAGATTTGTAGTTGAGGCATATCACGTTTTATTTTATGCGTTTAAAATCTTATTAGTGTAGTATATGCTTTTCCAGGATTATATTGCTTTCTACATGTGTTAGAACTAGATCTGGGCCAAATCTTATCTTTGCAAAGAAAACATATAATATTAGTTTAGTGTTAACCATTAGGACTGTAAGTATAGGGGTGTGTGTGTGTGTGTGTGTATTACATATATAAACGTGTAGTTAAATGTGATATAATGAAAACTAGTATTTATACACCATTTACTAATGTCAAATAGATTTTTTTTACATGGTTTCTTTCCCTACCTGACTACCAAAAGCATAAGAGAAGCAAATGGCTTCTGGGCTCTTCTCATCACAGGTAGATGACAAATACATGAATATTCACATGAAAACTGTACCTCCAACCAGGAACATCTGTATTGGACCTTGATCCAGAATAAAATGGCATTGTGCTAAGCCACTGATAGTTAAGACTTTGTTTTATATTTCAAATTTCTTTTTTATTTTAGTTGGATGTCAGAAGGGAACAGAGATTAATAGATGTGCTCAATTCCTATTTCCAAATCCAGACCTTTTTCACTTTGAGAAAATATTTCCCTGCGCTTCAGTTTCTTTAACCATAAGAAAGGGTGATTATATTAGATGATATAAATGGTTCCTTACAGAGCTCATATTCAGTGATTCTATTGTGTAGATATAAACAAAATTATTTTAACAGATGGAATGTGTGGACAAAAGAAACTTGTTTAGCATTATTAGTATCCATTTTCCACATTCAAATTTCCTATTTAATATGAGATTGGTTGGATGTAGATTCTGCTAAGATATTTGCAAACTCTTGTTATTTGAAAAATCTTTATTATGGATAGTCACCACTATAGGAAAAAAATCAAGTCTATAGATGAAAGGATATAATAAAAATAAAATATTACTGAAGCTAGATAAGCAACATTCATGCTCCTTAATTGACCTACTGAAAGTTTATATTTTTCAACAGAGGTTGAAAGTCTAATTTGTTTCAAGTATTAGTGAACAGATTATAGAATGTAATTAGTAAAAATCATGTTTCTACTTTAGATAATTCTTTTAAGAGAGGGAGAGAGAGAGAAAGAGTGGGAGTGGGAGGGGAGAGGGCAGAGGGAGAAAGAGAATCTTAAGCAGGCTCTGCATCCAATGCTCTACCTCACAACCCTGAGATTATGACCTGAGCTGAAACCAAGAGTCACCAGCTTAACCAACTGAGCCACCCAGGTACCTCTAGATAAGTTCTAAAAGTCAAAAGGCTATATATTTAACAGATATAGCCATACAATTGTTTGGTAACATTTTTAAAATTGTATAGCTTACTTTATTATCACAGTGTTTTAATGAAGGCGGCATAGAATAAAATATAAAGCCAAGACCTGACTGTTCTATCATTATGTTAATAGAACAAATGAAAATGGATTACAAAGCTGCATAGCATGTACATTTTTCTCACTTATGAAAGAAAGAAAGGAAATAAACAAAAAGAATAGAGGAAAGGAAGGGGAGGACAAAATAAACAAAGAAGATTGAAAGGGTTTTTTTTTGGTATTTTACCAACTTTAATGCTTCCTACTGTTTTGTCATGCTGTACTGCAAGGCTACACTCACTTAAGTTATAGAATAAAAAGTGAATTTTCTAGATAACTTTGTATTTCATCTTATTACTCGTGAAAAATGACATCATTTCTTCACAGAAAATTTGCTCTCTTTTCCAGTTATTAACTTATTGCCTTCAGCTCCAAATTTACCGTCATTGCCTTCTCCGAGAAAATTCAGCTGATTCCTTTAACTGTGTTTTGTTTTGTTTTCCTTTTCCAGTTTGCACAACGTTAAAGTTTTCTCAGTAGAGGTCACTGAGGAGACACTGCAGAAACAATAGTGGTCTTCCAGGTTCTACTGTGCTCTCTCACCCCTCTCTACAGAATGTGCAGCTTTAGTACTTCGGCTCCTGTGGTGCTCAATGTCTACCCAATACCTGACTCTTGCAGCACAGACAGCTTCAGTGCCAAGCTCCTACAGTCAGGCAGCTTCTCCAGCCTCCATCTCCTGAAATGCGTATGCCTTCAAAATGGCCTGTTCCTGAAGCATAGGCAGCTTCTTCAAGGAACCACGTCTTGCAGCTTATGGGAAGTCAGCAGCCCAGTGGCCAACACCTTTTCCCAGCTTCAGTCTTGTGTAATTACATTGTTACACAGTGGTATACTGTAATAAGGTTCCTCCTCATGAAGACATTTCTATAGTACCCAACAAGATAGAGTTCCAAAATATTCTGGAAGGTAGATTTCTAGCAAAGCACCTTGTCAACTTCTCTGTCATTCAATAAATCAAAATCATGCCCTCTACAGTAGGATCTAGAATTTGTCTCGGTGGGTGGGATACTGGGACTCTTCCTTATGTTCTACACCTCAGCCTTAGGGTCATTGGTTCTCAAATTCTTTAGTGTCTCCTATTCCCTTTACTTCCTTGTAGCCAATTCTCATTATGCCAGTCCCATGTGTTATAGTTGATATTAACTATATTAAACTTTCCCTGTTCAAATTACCTCATGGTTTCTCTCTTGATTGTACTCTCATACATTCCTCTAATAAATATTTTCACAAATCTTATCTTGAAAAATGCCATAATAATGATTTTTAGAATGACACCTGGTCAGAGGTATTCAACAGACTTCTAATAATAAAATAGGGAATAAACTCATAAATTGAAGAAATTTTAATATTTAATTGACATTGCTTTTATTTATAGTTAAAAATAATGCTACAGTTAAATAAAACTTTTAAAAAATCTCCAAAGCATAATCCAAATGTATTACATCATTAATTCTCTTGCCAGTTCTGCTAAGAACAAGAAAATCGTGCATATGAGAATGTAGTTTTTTTCAGAATGTTTTGGAGAATGCACTCATTGGAAAAATTAACACTTCCTTCACACCAAGTATGTGGTAGAGAAAAACCTGGATAAAATAGTTCATCGGTAGAAGATAATTTATTATTTTTTACCCAGTACCCATTAATCCAAACTCCCAATCATTTGGCATGAATTTTGTTGGTAGACATAACAGTCCTGAGACCAAAGTGAGACTTTCCGTTATGTTTTCTTTTCTTTTATTTCTTTCTTCTTCTTATATTTTTAATATAAACATTGGAACTAGAGGAATTGACAGAACTTAACACTCTGAGATATTAACATTATGAGACGGGGTTGGTGAGAACACATGAATTTCTAATTGGTGGGAGAAGGGGCACTTCTAAAGATGTACCATATCCTGATAACTTCTCAAAGTCTCACAGTCCTCCCTAAATGCCTTATGATCATAGTTTTGACCATGCTATCAACATTATCAACATTTTACTTAAAAAAAAGGTGAAAAATAAAAAAAATATGGAGAGCTATCCCAGAGCTCATTCTCTAAAAGCTGTTATTTTTTTTGCAAGGCAAGTGGATAGTAACCAACCTCACAGAGGCAGATATTGGCAGAACACTGAATATTAGAAAGCAAAGAAATAGGCAGAGTCTCTAGGCCTTACTTTATGAAGCAGAATCTATGTCATAATCTAAGTGTGCTCACTACAGGTTGCTGATGGACCAGTGCAGGTCAATGGACAAATATAGATAAGAATATGAAAGAACAAAATAACATAGTCAAGATAAGCTGTATTTAAACATATCTATCAAATCTTCTCATTAAGAATAATAATGAAAAAACCTTCTCTAGTAAACATGGAAAATATAAGTACAGATAATACATTATGCAATGTAACACTTCAATATGATACATAAAATATAAATGACACAAAGTATTTTCAAAGCAATGAAATGAAAGTAAAAGTAATTTTTAAAGGGTCCCCCTGAATCAAAATTAAAAACAAAGAAAACTTAATAATTTACTCCAAGAGAAAATACAAATTAAAATTATAAAAACTATAAAATATGATGAATGGTAATACATGTGAGAATTTATGGAATATAACAATAGCAGAGATGCAAGACACAGATTCTTTCTCAAGGAGAGCATTTAGGGAAGCCTCAAATGAAGAGAAAACATAAACAGGAAAAATAGGGGAATTAAAAACCTCCAATAGCTATAGCTTCAAGAAACAATACATTCAAAAAAAAAAAAAAAAAGAAACAATACATTCAGCTCAACTTTTAGCCAAATGAACATAAGTCCTCACTGAAGACCTATTTATCTAGATTTCTTTTATCCTAAAGAAAATGTTCATCTTTCAACCAAAAATTGCATATCATGCCAAAAAAAGAGACAGAAACATAATATGAGGAGAAAAACAATCGCTAGAACTAGAATTATATAGGTCACAGATGTTAGAACTATTAGGAAAGGAATTGAAAATGACTATGATAAATATGTTAAGCACTCTAATGAAAAAAGTAGACAGCATACAAGAATAGATGAATAATATAAGCAGAAGAATGGAAACAAAAATAATGGAAAGCAAATTTAATTTAATTTAATTTAATTTAATTTAATTATTTTATTATTTTATTTTATTATTTTATTAAGATTTTATTTATTTATTCATGAGAGACACAGAGAGAGGCAGAGACACAGGCAGAGGGAGAAGCAGGCTCCCTGCAGGGAGCCTGACATGGGACTCGATCCCAAGACCCCAGGATGACAACCTGACAGTCAAAGGCAGACGGTCAACCACTGAGCCACCCAGGTGCCCCCGGAAAGCAAATTTTAGAAATCAAAAACTCTCTCCCCAAAATGCTTTCGATGGGCTCTTCAAAGACTCAACCTGATCATGAAAAATATTAGTAACCTTGAGAATATGCCAAAAGAAAATTCTAGAACTAAAATTAAAATAGAAAAAATATTAAAAATAGAATATTCAACAACAGTGGGACCATTTCCAAAATATAACATATGCATATTGGAATACAAGAAAGAGAGAATAAAGAAAAATATTTGCAAAAATGATGGAAAAAACTTTCAAAAATAAGTAACAAAAAACACTAAGCAGAATAAATACCAATATGCCACATCTAGGCATATCAGCTAATACTTCAGAAAAATAAAGACAAAGGAAAATATAATGAAATAAGCTAAAGGAATAAAACACCATATCCACAAAACAAAAGAATAAGAGTTGCAATCAACTTCACACACACACACACCACACACACACAGCAACCTGAATTTTACATTCAGTGAAATTATACTTAAAAATTGAAAGAGACAAACAAGCAAAAACTGATGGAATTTATCACTGGTAGATATAGCCTACAATAAATATGCAAAGAAGCTTTTTAGGCAGAAGAAAAAGGATATAGGTTACAAATATGAATCTACATAAAAAAAAGAAGAGAATCAGAATAAGGAAAAATAAATGTAAAGATTTAATCATTTATTTTTCTTATTCTTAATTGATCTCTAATATAAATGGTTTTTTAAAGCAATGAGAGTAACACTATATTTGATTCTAATATCATATGGATATAGTATATGTAAAGCAGCAATGTCACAGAGATGGGGTATAGGAATTGTGAAAACACTGTTATAAGACACTTGTACCATATGTGAAGTGGTATAATTAGTATTTGAAAGTAGACTAGATTAGTTGAAAAATGTGTATTGTAAAATTTGGAGCAATGACTAAAATTTTTAAAAATAAGTGTAACTGATATACTAAGAGAAGAGATAATATGGAATCATATACAATTTTAAATTAAAGCTAGGGAAGTAAAGGTCTCCATAAGTCCATTATATCAATAATGGCTTCATTATGAATGGTCTAAATACATCAAGTAAAAGACAAAATTTGGAATCCCTGGGTGGCTCAGTGGTTTAGAGCCTGCCTTTGGCCCAGGGCATGATCCTGGAGTCCTGGGATCGAGTCCCACGTCAGGCTCCCTGCATGGAGCCTGCTTCTCCCTCCTCCTGTGTCTCTGCCTCTCTCTCTCTCTCTCTCTCTGTCTCTATCATAAATAAATAAATCTTTTTAAAAAAAGACAGTTTTTCTGAGTAGATAAAAAAGTGAAATCCACTTACATGTTGTCTACAAGAACCTCACTTTAAATATGAAACTCAGGTAGGTTAAAAGTGAAGGGGTGGAGAAGATAGGTTATACTATTAACTAAAAGAAGCTGTAGTAGATATATTAATTTCAGACAAAGCAGATTTCAAAAGAAATATAAATATTATTACATAATACATAAACAATAAGATGATCGATTTTCTAAGAAGACATAATGAAAAATTTCTATGCATCTAAAGGATTTTAAATGTATAAGGCAAAACTGACATAACTGAAAGAGAAATAAATTCACCATTATTGTTGAAAATTTCAACACCTCCCTGTCAATAATTGATGAATCAAGCAGGCATAAAATCAGTACAGATATAGATGACAAAAACAACACTATCAAATGAACATGATCTAATTGAGACTTATATTTCATCCAACAACAGAATACATATTGTTCTGAACTCTGAAAGCACTGGGAATATTCGTCAACTAGAACACACTGTGGACCCAAAACAGAAAACAAAACAAAACAAAACAAAACAAAACCTTAAATTTATAATAATAGAAATCATACAAAATATGTTTCAGACTAGAATGGAATTAAACTACAAATCAATTACATACAGATACCTGGAATATTAGAAATATTTGAAAATTGAACATACTCCAAAATATACTTTGAGTAAAATAAATATCAAGAGAAATTAATAAAACATTTGTAGTTAAATGAGAATTAAAATACAACTTATCAGAATCTGTGGGATACAACTAAAGCAGTGATTTGAGAGAGATTATAGCATTAAATGCATATAATAGAAAAAAATTTAAAAAGTTTCAAACTCAATATTCTAAACTCCCAATTTAGGAAACTAGAGGGAAAAGAGCAGATTAAGCCACATGAAAGGAAAAGGAAAACAACAAAAATTAATGCAGATATCAATGAAAGTGAAAACTGCAAACTAATAAAGAAATCAATGAAACCAAAATCAGTTCTTTAACTCTGTTGGTAAAACTACTAAGCCTATAGTATGGCTAACTGAGAATTGAAGAGGGTAGGTACATTGCCAATGTTGTGCAACACTAATGATCTTATGGACATTAAAAGTATAATAAAAGTATACTATGAACAATTCTTAGCCCACAATTTGATAACTGGGACTATATGGAGTAAGTTTTTGATAGATACTGTCTACTAAAACCTACACGGAGGAAAAAGGTATCCTGAATAGTTCTATGTCTATAAAAAAACTTTTAATAAGTAATTAATTACCTTCCAGAACAAAAAATACTAGTACAGATGGCTGAACTCTTTTTTTTTTTATTTTTTAATTTAAATTCAATTTAGTTAACATATACTATATATCAGTTTCAGGGGTAGAAGTTAGCAATTCACCAGTTTTATGTTAACACCCATGCTCATTACATCAAGTGCCCTCCTTAATGCCCATCACTTGGTTACTCCATGCCCCCACCCATTTCCCCTCCAACAACCCTATAGTGGCTATGATTATTGAAGAAGGCTGGGAAAACATTCCCTGAAGCAATAAGAGGTTAATAAAAATGAAAAAATTTATATCCAAATATCAAAATAGACATTTACTTTATGTTACTGTGCTGATTTCAGGATACTAGAGTTTTCTTGTGTCCTATGTTCTGTCCAGGAATGACTCTACAGACTGTAATAGCTCACAGACTGTGGTGGGTACTGCTAAAACACTTTGTGTGTGGTAGGTGCAAGGTGACCACAAACTCTCTACCATTCCACCCAGTGATAGGTAGGGAGGGTTTAATCCTCATCCCCTCAAATCTATGCCAGCTTTTGTGACATGCTTCACCAGTGTAATAAAATAGAAATGAAATTCCAGGATTTAAGACTATGTTAAAAAAAAAAAAAAAAAAAGGTTTCTAGCTTCTGTTCAGGCCTCTTGGAACGTGAACTCTCAGAACCTAGTTGCCAGACTATCAGAGAGCCCAGATAGCCTGGTGGAGAGGCCCACTGGAGAGGAACCAAGACTTTTGCATATGGCTTCACTCTTGAATTCTAGAAAATATTTAAGGAAGAATAATACTATTTGTCCAATATGCTTTCCAGAAAACGGAAGGGGAGAGAACACATTTTAATTTTTTATGAAGCCCACATTATCCTAACATCAAAACCAGATTAAAAATATTATAAGAAAACTACAGACAAATAACCTTCCTGAATAGGGATATAAAAATTCTCAATAAAATATCAGCCAAACCAAATACAACAAACTAAAAAAAAAAAAAGTTATATGTTATAAACAAGAGGAATTTATTACAGGTGTGCAAATGTTTGACATTTGAAAAAAAAATCAGTCAGTATAATCCAACATATCAACAGGTTAAAGATGAAAAATCACGTTCTTATTAATTGATCTAGGAAAACTATTTGACAGAATCCAATACCAGTTCATGATAAAAATTCTCATCAGGGATCCCTGGGCACCTGCCTTTGGCCCGGGCGCGATCCTGGAGACCCGGGATCGAATCCCACGTCCGGCTCCCGGCATGGAGCCTGCTTCTCCCTCTGCCTGTGTCTCTGCCTCTCTCTCTCTCTCTCTCTCTCTCTCTCTCTGTGACTATCATAAATAAATTAATTAATTATTAAAAAAATTCTCATCAAATCAGGAACAGAGGATAAAGAGTATCCCCTAAATATTCATATCCACTCACAACTTCAGAACATGGCTTTATTTTGGAGTAAGAGTCTTTGCAGAAATATTCGCTAAAGTTAAAATGAGGTCATACAGGATTAGGGTAGTGCTAAATCCAGTGACTGCTATCTTTACTAAGACAGAAATTTGTACAGAAGGAAGAAGGCCACCTGAAGACAGAGGCAGAGATTGGAGTGATGCAGCTGCAAACCAAGAATTTCCTGCAAGCACCAGAAACTAGGAAGAAGTAAAAACAGATGCTTTTCTAGAGACTTCAGAGGAAGGATGACCTTGCTAACTTTGATTTTGAGCTTCCAGTCTCCTGAACTTGTGAGAAAATAAATTGCCTTTGCTTTTTCTAAAGCCACTTGCTTGTGGTAATTTGTTACGATAGCCATAAAAAATTAACACAGAGGAGGACTTCCTCAACTTGATACACTACAGAAAATGTAGACCTAACAACATACAAAATGGTGAGAAACTAGATGTTTTTATCCAAAAATCAAGAATAGGCAACAATGTCCTTTCTCAACACTCCTGTTAAACATTGTACTTTAATTCTGAGCTGGTGCAATGAGACAGTAAAAATAAACACAAGGCATACAGATTAGAGAGGAAAAAATAAGAATGTTTTTCTTCTCAATTAACATGAATGTTTGTCTTTGTAGACAAAACACAAACTCTACCAAAACAAAACGAAAAAATTCTGCTACTAATAAGCAAATATAAAAATGCAGGTTACAAGGTCAATATATAAAAGTCCATTGCTTTCTGGAAGAAAACATCAGAAAAAAATTTATGTGGCCTTGGGGTCTAACTGTGCACATATACAGTGGAAGTGAATAATTAGGTAAATGAATGGCAGATGGTAGGAAGCATATTTGTTCATTGGAGTGGGAGGGTATAGACAAGAAGAGAGGCCTGCAATAATTCATGAATTCATGTGATAATGGATTAGAGTTGGAGACATTATTTCTTCACGCTGTCAGCTTTGGGAGCCTACAGGTAGCAACGAACACACCTTGTACCCAGATCTTGGTTCATGCTGATAGTATAGATGCTCAATAAAATCAGATGATAAAGGCATTTCACCTATGTGGTTGGTCCTCCTTCCCAAAATTCCTAATCTCAGTCTAACCATGTAAAAAAATTTCAGATAGATTCCAGTAGAGGGACAGTCTATAAAATATCTGAGCTGTACTCAAAACAGGCAAGGTCATCAAAAACAAGGAATGTCAGAAAATTCGCAGCCAAGAGGAACCGAAAGAGACAAAATAACTGAATGCAATGTGATATCCTAGGTGGGATCTTGGAGCTGAAAAGAGGACATTAAGTAAAACTAAACAAATCTAAATAAGGTTTCAATTTTAGTAATCTTCACGTAACAAATTCAGACTTAAGTAAAGAGAGATTTTATTCAAAAAGTTTTTTTTTTTCCCCTTTGGAGATTCCATTTTTTATTTCCTTCTCTCATTCTCTTTATACTTTTTAATTTTTAAAAAAAAAATTTAAATTCAACTTGCCAACGTATGTACAATACCCAGTGCTCATCCCATCAAGTGTCCTCCTTAGTGCCGTCACCCAGTTACCCAATTTTATTCAAAAAGATTGCAATAGGCAGATGGCTCCAACTACCAAATCTGAAAGCTCTCAAAGGCAAAAATAGATTTTTCTTTACAAGGGGCAATAAACAAGTCTATGAAGAACCAGGATCCGGTAATTAATCAAGGAGCGTCTCTCCTTATGTGCAGCTACTTTTCAGGAGAGATCATGAAGGAGTTGTTCTGAATCTTCACACTGGCTCAGAGAGAGGATTGATCAAAGTTCGAGGTCCTATTGGGAGGAGAGCAGCTTCCATTACGTTTGGTCAAATGAAGTACTTTGTTTAGATTGATCAATGGGGATAAAAAATGTGAGGCAAGTAATGAGAATTTGGAGGGTCTGTGATTGGCCCTGTCCTAGATAAAAGGGGTTTGTCCACAAGTCCAAAAATGGGGTTATTCTTTTTTATTGAAGCTTTATCTAAGTCATGTGGGGATGGCTGGTTCTTTGCAGTAAGCATTTTGTCAGAACAAGAGGGGAACTAACTGTAGCTACTTCCAGAATGACAGGGCTCAGATAAAGTTCACTATTGCTATAATATATCAATACTACTTCATAAATTGTGACAAATGAACATTACTAATATATGTTACTAATAGGGGAACTCAAGAATGGTAGCAGCATTTTAAAAAAAAACTACCTAGTCTAAAATTAAAAGTATATTTAAAAAAAAAAAAAAGATTGGGGCACCTGGGTGGCTTAGTCAGGTAAGCAACTTCCTCTTGACTCAGGCTCAGGTCATGATCTCAGTGTTATGAGATCAAGCTCCATGTCGGGCTCTGTGCTGAGCATGGAGCTTGCTTTGGATTCTCTCTCTCTCTCTCCCTTTCCCTCTGCTTCTCCCCAGCTTGTGCGCTCTCTCACTCTCTCTCTCTCTCTCTCCAAAAAAAAAAAAAAAAAAAAGGAAAAAGAAAAGAAAAGACCTACTGCTCATGTTCTCCTGATATGCTGATTATCTAAAGGAGATTAAACATTTCATTGCACAGAATAAAAAAAGAAAAGCAAAACATTTCTCCATAGGGCATATAAACCTCAGAATTACTGGAAAAAAGGATGGAGTCTTTTTCTCTTTTCTCTGCTGATTGATGTTTCCTGAACTCTACATAATTTGTAATAAACATTTCAATAAATGATGGATCATAGCTATTAGTGATATAGGCAAGATGTTAGGGTTCAAAGCCGATGGCCACAAAAAATTGAGGTGTCATTGGTGCAAAAAGGTGGGGGCAGTTTTGTTTTGTTTTTGTTTGTTTGTTTTATTTTATTTTCATTTTATTTAAATTCAATTTGCCAACATATAGTATAACACCCAGAGCTCATCTCATCATGTTCCCCCCCACACAGTGCACATCACCGAGTTACCCTATTTCCTCACCTACCTCCCCTTCTGCAACCCTTTGTTTCCCAGCATTAGGAGTCTCTCATGGTTTGTCTTCCTCTCTATTTATTCCCCACTCAGTTTCCTTCCCTCCTTACAGTACCTTTCACTATTTCTTATATTCCACATATGAGTGGAACCATATGATAACTGTCTTTCTCTGATTGACTTATTTCACTCAGCAAAATACACCTGCCATCAGGAACATACAAATCAAAATCACAAAGATAGGGATGCCTGGATGGCTCAGAGGTGGAGCACCTGCCTCTGGCTCTGGGCATGTTCCTGGGTCCTGGGATCGAGTCCTGCATCGGGCTCCTTTCAGGGATCCCGCTTCTCCCTTTGATTATGTCTCTGCCTCTCTCTGTGTCTCTCATAAATAAATAAGTAAAATGTTAAAAAAAAAAACAAGTAGGGATAGAGGGAACATTCCTCAACATCTTAAAAGCCATCTATGAAAAGCCCACAGCAAATATCATTCTCAATGGGGAAGCACTGGGAGCCTTTCCCCTAAGATCAGGAACAAGACAGGGATGTCCACTCTCACCACTGCTGTTCAACATAGTACTGGAAGTCCTAGCCTCAGCAATCAGACAACAAAAAGACATTAAAGGCATTCAAATTGGCAAAGAAGAAGTCAAACTCTCCCTCTTCGCCGATGACATGATACTCTACATAGAAAACCCAAAAGACTCCACCCCAAGATTGCTAGAACTCATACAGCAATTCGGCAGTGTGGCAGGATACAAAATCAATGCCCAGAAGTCAGTGGCATTTCTATACACTAACAATGAGACTGAAGAAAGAGAAATGAAGGAGTCAATCCCATTTACAATTGCACCCAAAAGCATAAGATACCTAGGAATAAACCTAACCAAAGAGGTAAAGGATCTATACCCTAAAAACTATAGAACACTTCTGAAAGAAATTGAGGAAGACACAAAGAGATGGAAAAATATTCCATGCTCATGGATTGGCAGAATTAATATTTTTTTAATTCTGTATTTACTTTAATTATAAAGCAATGAAATTAACGTATCAATTTAATTATTACAAGTAACTTAAAAACAAAAATGTATAATGACTTTGAAAACATTATAACTCAAAACAACAGAAAACCAAATTAACAGTGAAGTACTATTGTATTCTGGGCATTTCTGTGAAGGACACAAATTTTAAAATGTAATAAAATCCCACATTTTCTTTTTTTCCCCCCGCCCTTCCCCTCTTTAAAACTTTATTTTAGTAATCCAACAAGGGGCTCGAACTCATAACCCTGAGATCAAGAGTCTTATGCTCTGATGAAGGACCCAGCTAGGCACCCCAATCCTAAGTCTTCTTACCAAACAGCTTCTTAAATCAGATTTTCCATCTTCATATTTTTAATTGGAGCTTCTTCTGAAGACTCATTTTATTTACAGTTGCAAATGTCCTTTTATTGCATCCACTGTCTACTAATTGCTGGAATCAAATACCTGAAGACGTTGGAATCTTATGAATACAGCCAGGACAGCAGGGGAGAGAGTCGTGAACAAAAACATCACATAGATCCACACCACACATCACAGTGTGGTACTGGCACAAAAACAGACACATAGATCAATGGACCAGAACAGAGAACCCAGAAGTGGACCCTGAACTTTATGGTCAACTAATATTCGATAAAGGAGGAAAGACTATCCACTGGAAGAAAGACAGTCTCTTCAATAATGGTGCTGGGGAAATTGGACATCCACATGCAGATGAATGAAACTAGACCACTGTCTTGCACCAGACACAAAGATAAACTCAAAATGGATGAAAGATCTAAATGTGAGACAAGATTCCATCAAAATCCTAGAGGAGAACTCGGCCACAGTAACTTCTTGCAAGATACATCCACGAAGGCAAAAGAAACAAAAGCAAAAATGAACTATTGGGACTTCATCAAGGTAAGAAGCTTTTGCACAGCAAAGGATACAGTCAACAAAACTCAAAGGCAACCTACAGAATGGGAGAAGATATTTGCAAATGACGTATCAGATAAAGGGCTAGTTCCTAAGATCTATAAAGAACTTATTAAACTCAACACCAAAGAAACAAACAATCCAATCATGAAATGGGCAAAAGACATGAACAGAAATCTCACAGAGGAAGACATAGACATGGCCAACACGCACATGAGAAAATGCTCTGCATCACTTGCCATCAGGGAAATACAAATCAAAACCACAATGAGATCCCACCTCACCCCAGTGAGAATGGGGAAAATTAACAAGGCAGGAAACCACAAATATTGGAGAGGATGCGGAGAAAAGGGAACCCTCTTCCACTGTTGGTGGGAATGTGACCTGGTGCAGCCACTCTGGAAAACTGTGTGGAGGTTCCTTAAAGAGTTAAAAATAGACCTGCCCTACGACCCAGCAATTGCACTGCTGGGGATTTACCCCAAAGATACAGATGCAATGAAATGCCAGGACACCTGCCCCCCGATGTTTATAGCAGCAATGTCCACAATAGCCAAACTGTGGAAGGAGCCTCGGTGTCCATCGAAAGATGAATGGATAAAGAAGATGTGGTTTATGTATACAATGGAATATTCCTCAGCTATTAGAAATGACAAATACCCACCATTTGCTTCAACGTGGATGGAACTGGAGGGGATTATGCTGAGTGAAGTAAGTCAGTCGGAGAAGGACAAACATTATATGTTCTCATTCATGTGGGGAATATAAATAATAGTGAAAGGGAATATAAGGGAAGGGAGAAGAAATGTGTGGGAACTATCAGAAAGGGAGACAGAGAGAGCATAGAGACTGCTAACTCTGGGAAATGAACTAGGGGTGGTGGAAGGGAAGGAGGGCGGGGGGTGGGGGTGAATGGGTGATGGGCATTGAGGGGGGCACTTGACGGGATGAGCACTGGGTGTTATTCTGTATGTTGGTAAATTGAACACCAATAAAAAATAAATTCATTAAAAAAAAAAGAATTGTTCCGCTTATCAGCATATATAATGATAAATAAAATACCTTTAAGAATTGTGAAAAAAATACTTTACACCAGTGAAACAGCTAAAATTAACAAGACAGGAAACAACATAAAATGGTGGTTTTATTAAAGCACAGGGACAGGACCCCTGAGCAGAAAGTGCTGCACTGGAGTCAAGAGGAGTGGCCCATTATGTACTTTCAAGTTTGTAGGGGGTTAGGGGTAGCATAAGCCTCCCAAGTATTTTGGAAACAAGATTTCCAGGACCCTGAGGGGGCTAGCTATTGTTAGGAAAAGGTCATTTATTATTGTTTAGTAAACCCTCAGTCATGAGTCCTTTCTGATGTATATCAGTGGGTCCTAGGCTTGGGGGATGATTGCCAACATGTACCTTGGTGGGGGGGAGTTGAGAAAAAGGAAGTTTCCAAATGAATTTTTATATGTCAAAGTAAAGTTATACATCATCCTGGGGGTTGGGCCTAATGAGTTAGGGACAGATAGGGCTAGGCAGGGAAAGATAAGGGAAAGGCCCATGGGTTCCCACAAATCTCTGGGTTCCCATAAATCCCGAGGACACTGAGATGCAACAAGAAGTAAATCTGGCCCCCTGGCTCCAAACTGTCAGGGATTATCTTCCTTTGACGGCTACCAAGTGATCACCAAAACTCCAAAAAGCCATATGTCATTCACTCAAGATGACACAAGAAATCTCAAGACCATAAACTCCTTGGTCTCTATAAAAGGCCAGCCAAAAAAGCCCTCAGTGGCAACCCTGTCAGGACCCCTCTAGCTTCTGAGAGCTTTCTCTGTTTACTGGCTTAATAAACTTCTATTGGTTCACTCACTCTCCTTTGTCCGCGAGAGTCACTCTTGGACTCTGTGACACAAGAACCAAGTTCTCTCGCTTCACCAAGATCACCAAGATTGCCTTTCGTCCTTAGCAAAGCACTAACATCCAGGCAGCTGAGTTCCTAGAAGAGCATCACTCCACCTGTTTCAAGCACTTGTCAAGGGGCTGCAAGTAATAAGGAAATTTAATATTTTTTCTTCTGCCTTTGTGTCCCATATCATTAGTGCACTGGTTTATGATTTGCAAACTTTTTAAAATTTTCTATATCCTTCATAAGATGGGTTGAGAGAAAACACAGCTCTGCTCAGAGACCAACTGGAATGTTTACCTACCTTGTTTTTTTAAAAGGCACATCTTTCATATTTAAGTATTTTTAAACTAACTAGAAGGCAATAATATTAAATCAATAAAGAAAGTATTTTGAGAGTGAAGATGATCAGAATATGCCACTCTAAAACGTGCCACTTAGTTTTCAATTTTTTGAGAAACCTCCATACTGGCCTCCATAGGTGGCTGTGCCAATTTACATTCCCACCAATATTGCACACCAGGGTTCCCTTCTCCAACACGTGTTATCTTTTCTGGGTATACAGCCAAAGGAAATAAAATCAGGATCTCAAAGAAATATCTGCACGGTCATGTTCAAGGCAGCATGATTCACAACAGCCGAGACATGGAAACAGTCTACGTGTCCACTGATGGGTGAATGGACAAAGAAGATGTGGTGTGTGTTCCATTAGTAGTCAGCAAAATGTAAACTGACAAAATTGAAATACAATTTTAAGCCACCAATTAAGTGATTTCAGTCTATTGTAGTGGTGAGTCCTCTTGCTCACCCATAGACTCTAACAGTTAAAATCAGAGCTAGATAAGACTGCCTAATTCATGCCGTAGCTGAAACCCATTGTGTTGATATCTTATGGCACTTGGTTGAGGCACTGGTGCAAGTGTTTTGCAATGACCCAGAACCTCCCAACCACCAGACCAGAAAAGCCTTGATGGCAGTGGAATGCCTAGAAGACCACAGCCACAGGTACCCTTCCCTGCCCCAGATCATGGGCTAAACCAAATCCCACCCATAATTACATGCTCCTTGCCTGCTCTCTTGCATGTTCCCCCTCAACCACTCCTTATAAAACTCTAGGTGTCCATCTTAATCAGCAGAGAGGTTGGTTGTTGTCTTGAGCCTGTCACCTTCTGGGGCCACTGGCACCCAAAACAAATTTCATCCTTTCTTTTTCTAAACCCTTCTCTTGAGTTGTTGGTTTTTCTGAATTTGTTCGGCAACAGTGCCGACAAAGCCAACTAAGAGCTACTCTTCCATTTTTGTCCCACCACTTTGAGATTCTCTGGGAGGGAGCATTTGGCCTGGTGGCAATTACAATGTGCTAATAACCAAGGCTTACCAGTTCCCCTCCGGACTTAGAGGCTGCGTTACGTTGTTCAGCAACAGTACCTTTCATCTACTTAGCAATACTTAGAAAAAGAGGTACATGGGTGCTCTCATGGAGTTAAGAGGAAAACAAGCTTTCTGTTGCTAAGAGGGGACAAAAGATTACAATTAAAAATGAGCATAACAAAATCTCACTTACTGTAGCTTCTTGGGAGAACAATAGCTCCATCATTAATGTATATGGCCCATGTTGTAAAGTTTGGTCATTTTTGAGGTTATAATAGCTATACTTGATAGAAACAGCTATGAGTAACTCAGTTTTGGCACTTTATGCATGTATATGTGTGTGCGTGCACATGCATGCATGTGCTGAGAACTATGAGAATCAGAACTGTTCAAACCAGGATCCCTGGGAGGCTCAGCGGTTTGGCACTGTGTTTGGCCCAGGGCGTGATCCTCGGGTCCCGGGATTGAGTCCTGCGTCCGGCTCTCTGCATGGAGCCTGCTCCTCCCCCTGCCTGTGTCTCTGCCTCTCACTGTCTCTCTCTCTCTCTCTCTCTGTCGCTCATGAATAAATAAATAAATAAATAAATAAATAAATAAATCTTAAAAAAAAAAAAGAACTCTTCAACTCCCTCTCCATTGCTCAGGTTGGGCACTGAGAAATTCATGACTTTGCTATTCTTTCCTACATTCATTAGCATCGCTTTTCTTTTCCAGGAGGTTCTTGACCTCAAAACGGCTTAATTGGTCATTGCAGGAACTTACGGAATGCCCCATCAACTTTCCAACAGTAAAGAGTCAACAGATAGATCATACTCTAACATTATTTGAATGTCTTACTTCAAAATCCTCTCCTTGGAGATTCCACGGATCCCCTTGTTGATTAGGATCGATTGCCCAGTCTCAATCAAGTCTACCCTCCTCCTACCATGGAAAGACCTACCTTGAGCCAAGCATATCATTCACAAGAAATTCAGATCTTGCCTTTCTCTCTCCCCTTCCAGATACTGTCAAAGCTCTCTGGAGGTGAAACTGTCCCTCACCTCTGCCTTTAAAAACCTTTTTTTTTTTTTGTTTGTTTGTTTAGTTTAGCCTTTGCCTCTGATGAGAACAAAAGCAACTGAAATGTAGCTTAAATAAAATCTCCTTGCAATCTGCAGCCCACTGATAAATACCTGAGACATGCAAAGTGTGACATTCCAAGGAACTGGGGCCTTAATGTTGATGTTTTATGTTGACTAAAAGGAATCTTATCTTGACAACAGCCAGACCTCCAAGGTCGTTAAACCTCACTTTCAGCACAGAGAAATTTCATTAGAAACTTACATTATCTGTATCCCTCTCTCCCTCCACAAATTTAAGTGTATAATCAGTCACTTCTCATAATCCCATTGCAGCTCTTTCTGCCCATGGGTCCTGCCCTCATGCTAAAAGAAAAACACCTTTTTGCACTGTTAAATGTCTCAAGAATTCCTTCTTGCCTGTTGGGCTTGATGATCCCATATCACCTCTACCTGCTAGATGGGATGTTGCCCAATCCATGAATCATTTAACCAGGCCAATCAAATCATCACATTATTGAGTTGAATTTTGTTTTGTAACAGAGTTGGTGGCAGCATCGGGATCTAAAGTGTACTTGTGATGGTAAGTTGGGGATAACGAGAAACCAAGTGACATTTTTGAGTTCACTGTCCTTCCCACCTCTTGGAGTCGTCTCTGAGCTCTGCTCTTTTTGCATTTGAACTATCTATCTATCTAACTGGCTTTCTAGTCCAAGGTTAACAAGTCAGTCTAGAGTAACAAGAGGCTCTGACTGAGTGCCAGTCCTTAGCCCTCGGTCAGTCCACCTTGGAATCTCTAACCCAGTAGGCAGTCTCCATTTACTGGAGTTTGCTGGTTTAGTCCTTCCCCATTTCCCCATATCCCCATTTCCAGCCCATTGTCCCCATTGAAGGAGGCTGCTGGTTTAGACTAAACTGGGAATTGCAGGTGGGGTGTGCATGGCTTCTGTTGGCCCATCCACAGTGACATCTCTTGGTTACTGCTGGTGTGTAAGGTACCCATGATGTTTGTCTTGTTTTATGTAAGTAAAGGCTTTGCTAATAGGATTCTTAAATTCTAAAAAGTGAAGTATACCACCTTCTGGTGTACTTGCTTCTTTTATATCTAAGAACTACAGTCCCAGGATCTATATGAAGCTATAGCCTTGTTTTGTCTTAAAGACCTTGGATTTGTGTTAGAGAGTAAAGATTTCTGTCCCCTCAAAGGTCCTTCCAGCTGGATTAAGAATCAAATTAACATGAGACAGATTAACAAAGAAAATCAAACTTAATAGGTGTACATACGTATGGGGAAATCCCATGGAAATTTCAAAGGCAGTCGGGTATGAATGTCATCCTGAACGAAGAAGAGGGTAGGGACCTGGAACTTAAGAGGAAAGGGATGCACTTCACAAGGTGATACAAACTAGAGCACATGTTTGGTAATTAGATGTTTGCCCTATCATTCTGATGGGACACGCAGATAAAATTTATCTCTGTTAATAACCCTTATTCCAGGAAACACCTCCATTTTATAAATTCTGTGTGATTAAGTTTCTCCTCAACCTGAAGGGTCTCAAGTGCCTTCAGCTCAAAATAATCCACATGCCTAAGTGGCACATTCTGAGGGCGGAGGGCAGATTGCTATCCTGAGTCCCTTCACTTGGTAACTGTCAGGTTGAGGACCCCAAAATAAGACTGGACATAAGTGTGGGCTTACCCCATTTGTGGCTACATGTCTACTCAACTGCTGCCAGACTTCAGGGAAATTACAATCTAAAAATATGTGGCCATGATGGCTCATTTATGGAGTGCACTTTAAAGTAAGGGTTCCCAAGTTAAACAAAATGGGATACCCGCTGTAACTGGCAAGCAGAAGCATCAGGAAGGTTTAAAAATTCTAAAATAGTTTCATTAAAAGATTCATTACAAAGTGCTAATGGAAGATTAAAGATGTAAGAGGTATCTGAAACAAAAGACTAGAAAACTGACATAACTCACCTACTCTTCCTCTTTTAACTCTATCCTCCTTTGAGGATTGATCCAGCTAATTCTGTCTGAATTGTTTTTCTACTTTGAAAAGACCGCATGACTGTAAACCAAAGTCGTCCAAGTTAATGACCTCACTTACAGGTATCTCCATCTCTCTCTTCATAGGACGGCCCCACAGGGGCCCCTCCTGGAGCTGATGAAAACTGAGGGATTTGCTCCTAAACTGCTACGTTCTCCCCTTAAGTAGCGGAAGGGAAACTCTGCTGGATGATGCCAGGGCCTGCGGAAGGAATACCAGAAAACCTGGCAAAAGTCAGAAAAGGGTGAAAATTCTTAGAGAATCAGTTTTTCTGAATCGCTGCCTGCAAGGCCCGCTAGAATGTAAAAAAATAAAATTTCACATTGTCCCTTCCTTTCCAAATCCAAACCAAATTGTGTCCATCCTTTCTTTCCTGGAGATAACTATTGCCTTCTTGTTTGTCTCATTTTGTATAACCGAGTCTGGCTTTCTGAATGCCTGAAATACGCAGGTTATTGGTTCTTTCCTTTGACTCTCTTTGAGAGTGACTGTGGGTTTGGGGAAGGTAATATCTTTGGTACCTTCTTTGAGGGCCCATCTTCCATCTGAGGACTATTCAATACTGCCAGAAATATTTAAAATTAAAACTATGTACCCAGAATGAAAAAAAGCAAACTGAAGACAATGAGTTGAATAGGATGTCATTTAAGTCATAACTCAATTCTTTGAAAAATTGAGACCGACTATCTTTATTTCATAAATCTTTTGCAAAAGAAAAGTCAGCTGTAGAGGCAATTCAAAGTTCACCTATTCCTTTACCAATTCCCAAACTTTCCTTGTTTATCTCAAAAGGCTTATATATATTGGTCTTAGGAATCCAGTCGTTTTTGGAGGAACTTTCATTCTTTCTCTATCCCTTGAAGTGATGTATCTTATTATGCCTTTAAAATGTGTTAAATACCTTTAAAACACAGCCCACAGTCACCTGAGACTAAAAGAAATATAAGTGAGGGGGGAAGAGGCCTTTTTGAAAAAGTACAAACTGCTTGGGGTGCCTAAGTGGCTCAATTGGTTTGTTGGGCACCTGCCTCTTGATTTCAGATCAGGCCATGATCTCAGGGTTGTCAGGTCCAGCCCTGTGTGAGGATCTGTGCTAGGCTTAGAGCCTGCTTAAGATTCTTTCTCTCCCTCTGCCCCTCCCCACCATCCCTCTCTCTTTCTCTTTAAAAACTCAGTGGTTGAGCATTTGCCTTTGGCTCAGGTTGTGATTCTGGGGTCCTGGGATCAAGTCCCGCACCAGGCTTCCTGCAGGGAGCCTGCTTCTCCCTCTGCCTGTGTCTCTGCCCCGCCCCCCCGCCCATGTCTCTCATGAATAAATAAGTAAACTCTTAAAAGAAATTTTTAAACAATAATAAGTAATTTTTTTAAAAAAAAGTACAAACAAAAATAAATAAAATAAAAAATAACATATATAAAAAAAGTACAAACTACTAAAAGGATCCTTGTGACCAGACTCTATCACAGCCTCCTTAAGATTAATTCCAGGGACAAAGACCACCTTAAAACTCGTCTCCACAAATATTAGTAACTATAAGATGTTACGTCAGTCTGCCTGTGTATCCACAGATGTAAATCTGAGATCTCATTCTACTCCTGATGATATTGTAAACAAAAGGAGTTAGGGGTCCCCAGGAAAAGAAAGACAAGACATCCCTCTCTTGACATAACAAAAGTCACGTCAGGCCCCTGGCTATCTTGTGAAAGAACTTATGAACAAACAGCCACTATCAGGCCAAGAGATAACCTAATCATATCAGGGACAATAAATCAGTGGTAAAACCCCCAATGCTCATTCAAAAGTGAAGATTGACCTGACACACATTGAGTTATCTTTGCAAGATCTAAAGCCCTTTGAGCACTCAGATACCCTGACAACCGCCTCCACTTTCTACTTTCTAATTAAGTTTTTCTTTCCAGTTTATCTCTTCACTCAGGCAAAAGACTCTATAGGCAAAGCATCTGTGATGGGAACCAAAACCACCCCTTCAAGCAATGAGGACTGCCCTGAGCCGGCAAGAACCTGGCCTTGTGACTGACCCCAAAATAATGACTGACCTGACCTTTACAGCCCACCTGCAAGTGCCTACTGACCTCTGTCCCACATTTTCCTTATATAAACCTAGAAGTATTTTCAGCACTTTGGAGAAAGTCTTTGAGACATTAGTCTGCTGTCTTCCCAGTTGTCGGCCTCGTTGGAATAAATTCCTTTCTTGTTTTACCATCACCTGTCTCTGCCTTTGGATTTTGTCAGCAGTAAGTGGTCAAACCTGGTCTATTTGGAAGCCCAGAGACAGGTGCTCTTGCACCTGCGCCCCTGCTACAAACACACTCTATTGAGTTGGTTTAAAGACAAGAGCTTTATAAGCTTGGGCATTCTAACACTCTCAGACAGAAACTAACCAAAACGTTTTTCAAATTTATATGATCTGGGAAAATATTCTACATGAAAGCTAGTTTAGGGCATGCGGGTGGCTCAGTCAGTTAAGCATCTGCCTTCTGCTCAGGTCCTGATCCCAGGGTCCTGAGACCTAGCAGGGTGTCCAGCTCCCTGCTCAGCAGGGAGTCTGCTTCTCCCTCTTCCTCTGACTGTACCCCTGCTTGTACGGTCTCACTTTCACTCTCAAATAAATGAAATGAAATGAAATGAAATGAAAATAATAAAATAAAATAAAATAAAATAAAATAAAATAAATAAAATAAAATAAAATAAAATAAAATAAAATAAAATAAAATAAAATAAAATAAAAAAATAAAATGAAAGCTAGTTTAATGTTGATGGTTTAATTAAAACAAGCATGCTTTAGAGTTGCCAGCATTAAATATACAACTTTTTTCTTTTTACTTCAGTTTACGAGCTAGGTAAGTTGATGTTATCTCTTTCCTGCAAGATTTGCCAACAAAAAAAGAACAGTTTAGGATAATACCTGATTTTGTCTAATGTTTAACAGAGTTTAAGTAGGCGATTTAAACACAATTATTAAAAACACATATATTAAATAGATATAAATAAACAAGATAAAAGGTTATAAATAAACTGTTCAGGAATATTTATGTTTACTTCAATAGTTTTCCCAAATCTTTTTGGTAATGTGACACCTTAAAGTTTTGCTGAGTTAGGTTAAATGATGAGTTAAATTAATGAAATATATAGATCATTTCCAAACACAATAAAATACAGAAACATTAAATGTTAAGCCATAGGTTTATCTACTTTTGGCTTCTTATGACAAAAAAAAATTAAAGTATTTGGATTTGTTGATGCTACACTGAAAAACTGAAGAAGGCATATGCTTCTAAAATTATGAAATATATTCATAAATTTGAAAATCTAAAAAAATTCTGATAACATTTCACATTTACAACTACTTAATTTTCACTAGAAATTAAGGTTTCTAAGAGTTGAGAATTCTAGTAAATGTAATTGATACCACTGGAAATAAAAAGGAAAACAATTTTGTATATAAGAAAAGTAAGGGGGCACCTGGGTTGTTCAGTGTCTGTCTTAGGCTCAGGTCATGATCCCAGGGTCCTGGGATCAAGCCCTGCATCTGACTTCCCACTCAGAGGGGAGTCTGGTTCTTCCTCTCTTGCTCCTACTCCTGCTCCCCTGGTTTGTGTGCTCTCTCTGTGTCAAATAAATAAAATCCTTAAAAAAAAAAAAAAAGAAAGAAGAAAGAAAGAAAGAAAGTAAATTTGTTTCTGGTAAGAAAAACAGAAGTATGAAAGTGGAAATACATGTTGGTTGAGAGAAAAGAAAGTAATTTTGTCCTAAAGTGAGGCTGGTTATTTAAAAAGGGGAAACTTAACAACAAAATCTGAATATATAAAAGAAAGTTGTAAAAGGTTTGTGAAAAAGGAGTATTTGGAAAGAAATTTTCATATGTGATCAAGCTGGCTTTCATACAAAGGCAACAGCAATAGAATCTATAAAGATTGTGGCACATGTAAATAAAGCCCATTCTGCTTCAGAGAAAAATGGGCCCTCATTGCCAGATTTTTGCTATCCTAATGTCCTTGCAACAGGGCAACAGTCTGCTCTTAAATCAGAGAAATTAAGACTGTAAACAATGGCTGTATATCAAACAGTCAGGGTTACAGGAAACTCAAGTTGGTTGGCTGGTTCTTCCTGGCTCCCTGGCAATCCCATCTGTCAGTTTTTACGTTTCTTCACCATGGTACGTGTAAGATGATTCAAATTATAAATAGAGAAGGGGGGGGTGACCTATATAAATTTTCAAAAACAGTCTACCAGTAATGTCTGACTTGTGAGGTCCATAATTCTGGCAAAAACTATTTTTGTTCCCCAGGCCTCAGACCTTCTGCAGGACCCTTTGAACACCTGCATCTAGATAGACTTCATCCAACTGTCACTTATTATGGCTCATCAATATGTCTGTGTTACTATATATGGGTTTTCCAGAGAGTTCAAAGTTTTCCCCTGCTGCAAGGCCAATGTCCCCACACTAGGGAACAAAAAAACCAAAAACCAAAAAACAAAAAACAAAAACAAAACAAAAAAACAAGTTAAAAAGTGTTTTTCCGACTTAGGGTATACTTTCCATGATCTCCATGGATCAAAGCACCCACTTCATTAGACAAATCATAGGAGCCTTAACAAAAACCTTATGAACTTCTTAAAATTCTAGCATTATGCAAGCTTCTGCTGTACATTTGTTGCCTCATGCTAGTATGACCGCCATTAAAAGTTTCCAATACCTTATGCTAAAGCCTATCATCAACAGGTTAAAAAAAACAAAATTAAAAACAAAACCCTTCCTGGATCTCAATTCAAAGAACCTTGTTGGTCATCGTTCAGAACCTGGTGATTTGTATATTCTGGAAGTGTGATCAGGGGAAGGCAGCCCTCGAGTCCCACTGAAAAGGAGCCTTACCAAGTACTCCTGACCATGAATGCTACTACAAAACTAGAAGGTATTGAGCCTTGGGTACATGTCCACCTGACTCCACAGATGCTGGAGACCTCTAAATCAAATTGATGGGCATAGAGAACAAGATGAGTTACTCATGTTAAGCAGTGACTCACGTTACGGTGTGATATAATCAGCCAATGGCACTGCAGCTAAGATCAGATATTACAGAAACCAGCACAGACTGACAATACCCAGAACCGAAAACAAGCAGAACCAGAAGAGACCTACAAAGTCCTGGACTGATGACACTCCCTTGAAAGCGAAAGACTGTTGCAGCAGTCAGATTCTCCAGACACTGACTCTTCCACATCTGATCACATCAGAAAGGCACCTGCCCCTGAAGTCTCTGTCCAACTGACCCATGAGCAGAAGAGAGCCCTTCCAGCGCTTAAATGTAATAAGCAGTAACCACCAAGAGGTGACCTTGAGTGACTACGTCCTCCTCTCCTCGTCCTTGCTTGTTGGTTGTGTGGCATGTAGAAAGCCACGTTAAATGTATGAAGCCAAGCAAAAGCCATTGACTTTGGAATCCTGAACCTGCTTTACAATTTTGTTAACCGTGCTTTAGTATTGAATAAAGTTGACACTGTAGACAGACACAACCCAAGTATGTACCTTTATTGCTTGCTCGGGACAACAAGAGAGAGGAATAGCTGACTTTGAGGTAGACTGCTTCCACCAAAACAATGGATGAGGACTTCATACTATTTTATTTTATTTTATTTTATTTTATTTTATTATTATTTTATTTTATTATTATTATGTTTTTAAGATTTTAGTTATTTATTCATGAGAGAGAGAGAGAGACAGAGAGAGGCAGAGACAGGCAGAGGGAGAAGCAGGCTCCATGCCGGGAGCCCAACGCGGGACTCGATCCTGGGACTCCAGGATCATGCCCTGGGCCAAAGGCAGGCACTAAACCACTGAGCCACCCAGGGGTCTCGAGGACTTCATACTTTAAACGTAACACTCTTCATTTTCTGTACTCCTTCATTGGTCTGGAGAGACAACAGATCTTTATCTCCCAGGCCATTGACAAAAGGGACAACCTCTGGAATTTGGAATAACTATGTCAGGCTAGGAGAAAATCTGTGTCTTTAATGTTTCACAAACAAAATAAGCCATCTCACTGATCGGCTCCCCTGAATTGACATTGTAAATTATTATTTTTTTTAATTTTTATTTATTTATTCATGAGAGACAAAAAGAGAGAGGCAGAAACACAGGAAGAGGGAGAAGCAGGCTCCATGCAGGATGCCCAATGTGGGACTCGATCCCATGCCCCAGGATCATGCCCTAAGCCAAAGGCAGATGCTCAACCGCTAAGCCACCCAGGCGTCCCTACATTGTAAATAAAAAGAACCTGCCAAGAGATGTTCATAATTGAGGATTCACTCCTTTCGACAGGTTGCTACTTACTGGGTTAGGGATAAAAAAGTAAATGTGGCTATGATCAAGAACTTCTTAATTTTTATAGTTATTGCAAAATCTGCTACTAAAGCAACTGTTATCCAACAAAAACCCTTAGACTCTCTGGCCAAAGCTGGTTTTGATTATCTTTTAGCTAAGCAAGGAGGTAGCTGTGCCATGGTCAACACCACAATCTGTACCTGGACTAATACTTCTGGGAAAGTTGAAACTCAGTTATGTAAGATTACAAACAAGCTGCTTGCCCTGAAAAGGTGACTCCTGGTACATGGACTTTCTTTGACTTACTTGGTTTTGATTGATTTGAGTCTTGGGGACCTTGGCTTTAAAGTGCACTCAAAACACTGGAAATTATCCTCCTTAGAGTAATCATTATAATTTCCCTGGTGCATTATATTCTCTCAAAGACTTTAAATGCATTGTGTGTAGCTGCTAACTACCACGCAAACTATAGCCCTTAGACCAGAACTCAGAAAAGGAACAAAGAGGATGGCTGACTTAAAGAATGTAAACCTGAAACTATAACCTGTAAATATCACAGAAAGTAAGCAAAAACATCACGACCTGTGGTTACCATGCAAAGGATCAATGGAAGCAGCAAGAACTACAGAGGGTAGGTAAGAGTGGCGCTAACGCCTTCAATTTTGATCACACCTCCGTTAAGCTGAGAGTCTGACCAAAAGGGGAGAGTTGTTAAAAAGAAAACCACAGGCTCAAAATGGAGTCACTTAGGTTAAGGGTCCCACATCAGTAAATCAAGACTTAATGCCTAACTTCTGTTTCAACCCCCCTCCCCTCACCCCACTGGAATGTAACCTTAAAGCAATATGGAATTTCCTGGTTAATACTAGGAAATTTCCTGAAAGACTACTTCCTTTCTTGGGGCACCTGGGTGACTGTTGGTTAAGCATCTGCCTTTGGCTCAGGTCATAATCTCAGGGTCCTGGGATCTAGCCCTGCTTCAGGCTCCCTGCTCAATGGGGAGTCTGCTTCTCCTTCACCCTCTGCTTCTACCTCTTGCTCGTCGCTTTTATTCTTTCTCTCACTCTCAAAAAAAAAAAAATCTTAAAAAAATAAAAATAAAAAGACTATCCCCTGTCTCCTTAGGAAGGCAAGCTTGCGTAAACAATGCATTCTTGGCTAATAAATTCTTTTCTCCCTCTCCCTGTTTTTTTTTGTCCTAGCTGCTCTCTCTCTGCCGTTAACAACCTTTCTTTTGTTTAGTTCAGCAGGGCCCTCCTCTACTTGCTAGATAGAGTGCTGCCTGGTTCATGAATTGTTTAATAAAGCCAATTAGATTGTCAAATTTACTCAATTAAAAAAAAGCATATAATGGCATTTTATCAGGTATTTAATCATAAAGCTTTTATTTCAAAAAAAGGTCTCTCCATGGGTGCCGAAGGGGCACAAAAAAGTTATCTTCTTCTCTTCTTGGTTCTTTGGCTGGTCTAATTAAATTGATATAAGATGGATTAACAGGAGAAAAACAAACAAAAGAAATAATTTGTATTCTCCCTACATGATGGGAAAAACCCAGGAAAACGACTAACTTCTTCAAAAGGCCCAGGCCATCACCGTAAACATCATCTTCAGCTAAAGACAAAAAAAGATGTTGGGGTAGAGAATCTGTTATGGGAAGTTTTCAGACAAAGCACAGCACACAAGGGTAAGATTGTTAAGCCAATTTAAGTGCGTGTCTTCTCCACTGATAACAGTTTCTAGAGATTTCTAGTTATCCCCTCTTTCTGGTATAACAGGTAATAACCCTTACAAATAGAGATTTCCCTGATAAATGTAAATGTTTCTTACAAAAGGTGACTGCTTTTTCAGAGTCTCATCTCTGTCTGCTGTTTCTTAAAAATAACCAGCTTAAAATAATCAATATGCCAGAAAGGCATATATTTTGGGGTGGTATATTTTTTCCCCCTTCAGTGCATAATTTTAAATTACTGGGCAACAAGTTATGATGTAAATAAATCTTTACACTTACAAAAGTTTTCTAATTCATCTGTTCCTTGTATTGATTGGATCTGTCTATTTTTAAATACAGAAGCATACCAAACAGCTATGCCACCTCCAGGAGTGCTTTTATCATAGGGGAAATAGAGGGAACAAATTCACAAATGGTATTCACAGAAATATGGTAGGAGGTTTTGGGATTAGAAGCAGGAGGCTTACTTTTATCACTTGCAATTAGTAGGCATTGTGCACTGAGGGTACGGAGTTAATGCCTTTTTGTTCTCAGGAAATTACTGCTCAGAAGGAATGCTGGCACTTTTGGTTTGCTAATCTGCATGGCTTTGTGTGCTCCACTCTTTCAGCCACAATCAAATAATCATTTCCTCTTGTTTGTCTTCATTCACTTCCTGCCTCTTTGGATTTAACTATCAAATGTCCTTTGGCTTTGACCAGAGGCTCTTCCACAAAAACCTTGACATCATTACTCTTTTGTAAAAAGGAATGTTGGGCATATACTAAAGTTAAAGAATTTCTTTTTCTTAGGCAAAGACTCATGCTCCCCTTATTGCACAGGTATTCTTTAACACTATATATCAGACCTCATGCCAATATAATATCATAGAGGGATTTAGGAAAACAGGAGTTGTGAACAGAGAATTGCCTTGTGAACAGTATTCTTTTCACACCTCATCAAATCTGTAATCTTCACTTGGTGTTAGTTTTTATGTTTATTTGTTTCGAAGCAACTATAAAGTTCTATCTACCTATTTATCGATTTATCTATTTATCATCATTTTAAAATTCCTGTTTTTATTAAGGCTTTTGTTGGTAGCAAGGTTTTTGTTCTACAAATACCACCTCATACCAAGTCACCGTCCCTCCCAAGACAACAGTCTATAAAGTGGAGAGGGGTGCGTTTTAAAAGTGGTGTGTAGGAGGTATTAGAACAAATCTTGTTATACATGAACAGAATTTTTGCACATAACTCCCTCGCAGTTCTTCAAAAATGTACCCTTTCCATATAAAAATATCTGTTTGGAAGCTAACAAACCAGAACACTTTTATTTTATTTTTTTTGTCCTCTTTAGGTGTTGTCTTTCCTATGCAATTCAAATTAACCTTTTGAATTACTCACCACAGCCCCCCCTCCCGCCAAAATCTGCAGTAGTCCCAAAATTGTGTGAATGTGTTAAGGAATTCAGAACATGCCATTCCAAAACACACCATTTACACATATTGATAATTTTGAGCTGAAGACACAAGAAGTGGAAGGTGCAGGAAGGGCTCTCTGACATCCCACCCCCCTTCCTACTAACAAGTATCATAAAATTTCCCATGAGAAAGGTGCTTTTCCTGTAGAAGGAAGAAAAGAACATTCTTATCACCAAGGATGGGGAGTCAATGCTGAAATGGATCTGTACAAACAAACCTACCAAAATAATCCTTATCTTCCCTTAGTTTCCCACATATATTTTCTAGTTATGGTCTCACAATTTATCTCCCCTGGGAGCTTAACTCTCTTTCACTTTGTTACTTCCCCACAATTTTATGTTAAAAAGGTATATGAGCATTCAATCCTCGCTGTTTCCTTGGGGTTCTGTTTCTCTTTTGAAAGCTCTTGTGTAAAAAAAAAAAAAAAGAAAAAAAGAAAAAAGAAAAAGAAAAAAGAAAAAAAAGAAAGAAAGCTCTTGTGTGCATGCAAAAATTTTAAATAAAATGTGTATGCTTTTAATTCTGTTAATCTTTCACCTGTTTAGTCCATAGGCTGGAACCATAGAACCAAAGAAGGTAGAGAAGATTTCTTTTACCTCCTCTACAGTTATAATGATGAGGGTTGAATATCATTGTCTGGGATACCCTGTTCTCTTCGGAGGCTGAAGCTAAGACCTCCAGGACACCTGACAAAAGTCAGCAAAAGGTAGGAATTTTTACCATTTGGTTCTCCCAGATTTCTGCCTGGAGGAACCAGTCAAGTGAGGATGTTGGGTCTCTCCTTGTCTTTTTCCTTTCCTTTCCTTGTGTTCTTTGTTTTGAATACTCTGGTTTTAATTTATCCTTTACCTCCCAGACATGGCCACAGCTTTCCTTTGTTTCTGTCTTTTGTGTCATTTTTCATATGGAGGATAGCCAAAAAGTGGAATACAGACCTGGGCCTTATAAGTCTGTTTAAGCTGGCTTCTCACAGGCAAGTAAGCTAGTGGTTCTCACTGGACTAGAGTCTGGACAAGCTTTACTGTGGATCACTGATAAAAACAACCATCCAAACCAAACCAAACCAACAGAACACACACATGTGCACGTGCATTCATGTGTACACACACACACACACACACACCCAAAAACCTAGATGAGATTCTCTTTTCATTTCACTTGTGTCCTGAGAACTTGGCTTATAACCAGGTTTCTGCCAGACGAAGGCAGAGATTGTAGAGCCTGCATTAGGTAGAGGGCCGTCAGACTAGGAACCTGACACATGAGATGTGCTAGTAGCATTTTCTGATTGTGCCCCTCTCAGGGGAGTTTGTCTTAGTAAGGGATCTCAGCCTATAAAGGCTCTTTGTCACTTTGACCTTATTTCCTTGTCATTACTGGGAAAGTCCCATTGAAGTATCAGCTGCCCAGTATCACAGATTAGCAGCTCTGATATTATAAGCACCACCAGCAACCGCCCCCCCACCTCAAAGATAAGCCACGTTGGCATGAAGATTATTTTGAGTAAAAAAGCAATCAAAAGTCACTTATTTGGGGAGAAGCTCTTTACTTCCCTGTAAACTGACTAAACAAACAAACAAACAAAAAGGAGCCAGAAGATCTGCTTCAAGGAGAGAGCCATCACCATAGATAACTGCACATTCTACAATGAACCAGGTAGAGTAAACAGGGAGGAACCTAACAAAACTTGTTTGCTCAAAGTCCTCTATGTCCCATTATTTCTTTTTTTTTTTTTTTGTCCCATTATTTCTGAGTGGCCCAGTAAATACTGGTTTACTAAACATTTACGCTTTTTAATTTTCCTATAAATTGCACTCCTTTCCCTTAAGTCTAAGATCCCTACCCTCTTCTCCTTGTTTTAGAATAGCCTACAGATTTCATTTTACCTGTCTTTGGAATTCCATGCCTGTATGGATTCCTGGTATGTACCAAATTAAATCTGATTTTTTTTCCTTATTAATATGTTTCATGCCAATTTGATTCTTAGGCCATCTAGAAAAACCTTAAAGGGGACAGGAAATTCTTGCTCCCTGACAATCAGAAGCATGCTACTTTTGTGGGAGACTGGAGACACAAATTCTCAGAAACACTCTTCTTACCACTGATGACAACAAGGATCCTTGTTTTCTTAGACTATTTTTGTGACTGACTTTTTGGATCATGGGGCTGCACTCACTCTACCCTCCTATACTCCCATTTTCCCCAACACCCTCTCCTTGACCCCCAAGAAGATCTTCTGAATCTCCAGACCTCCAGCTCACATCCTCCTCCTCATAATCCAGCTCTGCCTCAACAAATTCCTTTAATCCCTGAAACTCTTAATTTCCCCAGAAAATCCCTTAAATATCCACCGACTACTTTCTTTCCCTGCAAAAATTACAGAAAGCATTCCAGTCTGAACTCCAGGTCTGGGTAGGTTTATAGGTTACTTATGTAAATGCTCACATCCAGGAAAGAACTTTGGCAGAGGTCCCGAGGCTGTGCAACAGGGTTCATTTTGCTGTTTCTTATAATTCCACTCACTTGCCAGGGACCTATAATCAGACTCCATCAGCTTCAGGCCATCCCATGCAATGCCCTCTGAGGATGTATCCTGGACCCCCACTGCAAAGAATTCATGTCTCCTGGACAACAGTGAGTCTTTTAAATTACAAGGCTCTTTATGTCTATTTTTGGAAAATCCCAACAAATCTAGAAAGAAATTAGAAATACCAGTGGCCATTCACGGCCCCACTCATAGTGACTTCAACTTCCTACTCATGATTATCCAATAGTTTTAAGACAGGCCAGATAGCTCCCTGGGAAAATTCCTATTCCCCAACAGAAATCACATGGATAGATGTTCCCCCAAACCTTCCTCCAAATGATCTGGAAATGGAGGAAGCCAATATTCAAGGCTTGATAAAAGCAAAAGTAGATACCTTCTCCTTAGGATAAATGGGTCTAAGGTTAAACTGTACATTTAGAAGTAAGGGGAACATCCCAGGGTCTTTGTGCAATGCTTTTTTTTTTTTAAGACTCATTTCATTTTTTAAAAAAGATTTTATTTATTTATTTGAGAGAAAGCAAGAGAGCACAAGGTGCGGGGCGGGGGGGCGGGGGGAGCAGCAGAGCGAGAGGGAGTTGTGGGACTCAGTCCTAGGATGCTGAGCTGAAGGGAGATGTTTAACTTGCTAAGCCACCCAAGTGCCCTGTGGAATGCTTTTATACAGACTTTCTAAGGCATACTGCATTAAACCCTGAAGCCTAAGAAGATAGAAATTAATTTCCACCTTAGTAAGAAATCTTCTTTCTGATATAAAAAGAGAAATCCAAAATGATGTGGTTGGCTGTGCAGGACAATCTCTCAGAGTTACTACTGAAACTGCTATCTAATATTTTGAAAATAGCTTGCAGGAAAGCAGGAGGAAAAGGGAATTAAAATCAGCAGTCCTTGTCTTGCAAATTGAGTCTTTAAAAAACAGAAGCATGAATCTAAGGGTAACTCAACACTCCCTCATCTTTTTGCCAAAAATAGAGGCTCCTCTACCCACCTCAAGATGTTTGAAGATATTGTAAAAGGTCAGGACAATTGTTCTGCACTTAAAAGAAAGGAATATAATAAAATTATAATTAATAATTTAATATTTTAATTATTTAATTAAGTCACTATGAGTGGGGCCGTGAATGGCCACTGGTATTTCTAATTTCTTTCTAGATTTGTTGGGATTTTCCAAAAATAGACATAAAGAGCCTTGTAATTTAAAAGACTCACTGTTGTCCAGGAGACATGAATTCTTTGCAGTGGGGGTCCAGGATACATCCTCAGAGGGCATTGCATGGGATGGCCTGAAGCTGATGGAGTCTGATTAAATTATTTAATTTAATTAAAAATTTTTTTTTTTTTCATTGGTCATAATTTTATTTAGTTTTTTAAATCTCACTGGTGATTTTTATCTCCCATCCATGGATTTGGGGCACCCTCAGGAATTACAGAAGCAGCCACATTGAATACAATTTTCATTTAAAATCCAGGGGTGTGGAGTTAATAACTTTTAGGAAGTACAACAGGCTTATACTTTTCCATGGAAGTCTTGACAGGAGCTTCATACTGTCCTCCATGAGATAAAATTTCTTAAGGAAAACACAGAAAAGGCCAAACACATAAAACCCTGCCAGTTCTAAAGGTTGTAATGTAACTAAAAACTAAAAACTAGATCCCAGCAACTTCATAGGGTCTCTTTTCCCTTCTGTGGTACAATTTCTTGTCAATTGGTGGAGTTGGTCAATCCGCAGTTGTACCTCAGCACTCACTATTAAACTTAAAACAGAGGATCAAGAATTGTCTTTCTTAATTGACACTAGTACAACTTTCTGTACCCTTGGCTTAGAGGATTTATCTCTTCCTATCATTTCTAATTCTGTTCAAGCTTTCAGAATCTCTATGCAACCTATTCTATTGTCCATATCTCAGACTACCCAATACCCATAGGCCCTCTTACCTCCCACCATACTTTTCTAGTTTCTGATTCCTCATCAGCAAATCTTTTAGGTAGAGTCTTCTTGTGTTAATTTAATGCCACCATACAATGTCATGAGAAGTGTTTTTCTTTCCCTGTCCAAATCTTCCCAGACCAAATCTTAAACTTCCTACTTTTCCTAACAGAAACCCATCTCCATTCAAAATCCTTTGAAGAAGATGTAACCTTAAAAGAGGTTCTAGTTAGTTTCTGGGCCACATGCAAATAGGGTTGGATTGCTACTGAGTGTAAGGCATATGCACATTTCTGGAAACCTGTCCCATCAATCCCAATGGAGAGTCCCCTCTCTCTCAAAAAGCAGAATGGAGAATTGAATCTATAATAGATTTCCCTTGGAGCACAGTGTTATTTTTATTTTTTAGAGCACAGTGTTCTTATCCTTACTTCCTTTCCCTGTAATATCTCAATCTTGCCAGTAGTGAAAAAAGGGAAATTTTATTCAGATGGGAACTAGATCTATTGATTTGTGTAAGATCTAAGAGCCATAAATGCTTTTGTAATTCCTTGTTACACTGTAGTCCCTAATACAACTACTGTTCTTACTTCAATTTCTGCTGACATAGCCTGATTTACAGTAATTGACTCTTGCTTAGCTTTCTAATTCCATTGCCCCCTGACTCACAATTTCTCTTTGCATTTACATTTGCAGGAAGACTAAATGGACTTGCATAGCTCAGGGATACTGTGAATCCCCCTCAATATTTTCCCAACTCAAACTTTGTAGTCTTTACCCCAGGCTCCACTACTGTTCTATATGTCGATGTCCTCTTACTAAAGGCACTAGCTGAAAAATGCCAGAAAGTCTCTCAATCTCAACTTCCGTGGATGAAGATGACTGTGATGTATGTAGAACACGAAATATCTCAGGGTATTCAAAATTCACAATAAAATGCTTTGAGTGAATTTTGTCCCTATCTCTCCCCAAAGTGAAAAAGTAGCTATGTAAGTGTCTAAGGAAGCTGCTACTTTTGCCAATGGATTCCTAATTTTGCTTCCATTGCTAAATCTCTATATGCCTTCTTCCTACATACTTACCTCAGAGCCTGTTGGAATTGGCATTGACTTTCCTTGAAGCTTTAAAATTACCATTGTCCACACCCCTGGGTCTCAGCTTATTCTGTTTTGACAAACATTTTCACCTATATCGTCATAAAAATAATAAAATTGCTGGAAGTATACTGGAAGTATTCTAAGACAACCTTTTACTTCCTGACACATCCCATAGAATATTTCTCCTGTCAGTTAGACACTGTGGCATCAGGCACGCTCCCATGTCTATGTGCTGTAGCCACAGCTGCCCCCCTAACTGAGAAAGCCATTACTCCTATATTAGGCCCCCATTCATTTCTATGTTCCTCATGATGTTTCTGCTCTTTTACATGTTCATAAGACACAGGCCTTTTCTACAAAGAGGCAGACCACCTATGAACAAGCTCTATTAGCCAATTCCTCTACTATCTTACATGTTGTAACACTTTATATCTAGCTACTCTACTACTTCTCCCTGATGATGGTGAGCCCCACACCATTCCAAGACTGTGTTGCAACTATAAAAATTGGTTTCAAAGCCACAAGCAGATCTCTTATATACCTCCTCAGACAACTCAAATTTACTTCAATTTTACAATGGTTCTCTTAAACAAAAATCCCAGGAACATATAACAACGTAGTTGCCCCACATGAGATACTGAAGGCATACTCTGTATTCACTGTAATGGCAGCCAAGCCATTGAACTCATAGCTTTCTATGGAGTTTGCACATTGGTAAAAGGGAAAGTGCCACCATTTACAATGACTCCAGGTATGCCTATGGACTCTACCATACTGTTGGTGCAATACGGAAATTCTGTGGATTCCTAACCTCTGTTGACATTACTATTGTCAATAGGCATATAATTATTACTCTATTACAGTGTATTCATCTCTCTACAGAAATTACTATTGTTCATGGTCCAGCCCATATTAAGGAGACCCATACTCTACCACTGGGAACAGTAGGGCTGACAAGACTGCTAAATACACAGCTGAAGATGGGCCTACATATCCTTTCTATACCCAATTTATAAACCTGCTTTTATCCCTGTGTGGCATTATTGACTATCAGACAAATATCCTGTAATCTGAAAGAGACAGACTAATGTAAAAGAGTGCTAAACTTTTACCAGGTAGAGTATACATTGGGCCAACTGGACTTCCTGTATAGGAAGGATGGTCCCTTTCTTTGGACCATCAGATGGGACATGAGTACAGATTTGGGAACATTAAGGAATTAAAAGACAATTTGAAAAAAAAAAAAAAAAAAAAAAAAAAAAAAGACAATTTGTCCTCTGAGGCCCACTCTGGACCCAGCAGCACTCCAAATGGATTTTATAGATTTACCACTAGCTTTAGGCTATTTCTACTGTTTAGTTATTGTCTGTATGATTAGCAAACAGATTGAAAGCTATCCAACTAGACATACTGATGCTACCACACTGGTAAAGAAATTAATAACTGACATTTTTTTGGTCTTGGCATTTCTTTATGGATTAAATCAGACCAAGTAACTCATTTTAAAGCAGAAAAAAACTACTTGCTTACAGAAACTTTGAGATATTCATTACAATTTCATGCCTCATACCATTCTCAATCATTTAAAGGCAAGTAGAATGTAAAAATCTAGACAAAAAAAAAAAAAAAAAAAACGAAGGACATTAGAAAAGTCTCTCAGGAAAGGACTTAACTGACCAGAAGAATTATGGCTGCCCTTTATAAAACACCCAGACTACTCTAAATAGGAGACGGTGATTAACCCCTTTTGAAATAGTTTCATCATCCTATGCCTACTAGCATCTCTAAAGTTACTATTCCTAGATTGAGTGAACATCGTGGGGACTTAAGTGAACAATTTATTGCTATGATTAACTATATACAAGAACTAACTAATATATTTCGAGTGAGTCATCAACAAGTAAAAAAGACATGGCCTCCACCGACTGACAAAGCCGTATTATCCTTTTCCACCAGGAGATTGGATTAAGATTTTTAGAAGAAAGCATAAACTGTCACTTTACTGGGAAAGAACTTATAAAATACTGCTACCCTACACTGCTATCAAAACTTTAAAAAAAAATCCCAAAAAACAAACAAACTAAAAAGCTCTCTGGGATTTATGTGAGCCACACCAAGCTAGACCCAGATCATTCCTCCCAGGCACCTGGATGATCTCAAAGTAAGGATTTCCAGAGCTAATTCTCAGGCTCTAGAAATAGATAGCATTGCAAAATAGCCAGTTTTCCCCCAGATTATGTCTCAAAAAACTTTGACTCTAGCTATACTTTTCCTCCTTTTAAGTATCTCTTCTAAAAAGATAAAAAAATCCTTTATTTAATTTAACCTCGCCTGTTTTTCTGTTTATTGAAAGACTGACTAGAGATTGTCTCAGTCTATCTTACTTTTCCTATGATCCTCCACTACAAGTTATTTTCCAAACTGTATCTTACTCTGAAGCCTTACTTACTATTTTCTCAACAAGTCAGGCACCACCCAACTTTCCTTCATATCAGGTTTTTAAAATTCTGGTTCACATTAACTAATCAATCTGATTGCTGGCTATATCAACATCTAGATAGCACTAAAGAACCTGAACTAGTATTCACTGTTGCCAATGTGAGTGCCTGATGGACTGTGAGGCACCAGAAGATGGATGAATGGAAGAGTTAGATATCCATGACCGGAAAAACAGTGTCACTCTATTTCTCCTTGATGTGAGTTGATTTGGCTCAGAAAAACTTCTATGGAAAGTCAAGGACTCTCCCTTGCTCAGGTAAAGATACTGGAAAGAAAATTGTATTTGTGCATTAAAACAGGCATAGCTCTCTTTAGGCATACCTAGGTGACATACCAAAACAACATTTCAAGCAAACCCTGTGGATTCTACAGTGGCATCCTCAAACCCTTCACAGAGGTCATAAGTGGTTCAAGCACAGCCTTTAAAGCACAGGTATTTGCCAAATCATCAAATGTTTCAGCTGCTTCACAGGCCACCCTCAAGCAACCTAGGGTAGCTCAGCTGCTTCCCTGATTAGGCTGCCCAACACCACAAATTATAAGTGGGTAGTCCAAAAATCTGGACTAACTTGATCAGGTGACAAAATCAAGCCCTATAGCTGCCAGAGCCAGACTTCAGAACTCTCATATTAGACATTTTGCAACCTACTCTGCTCTAAGAAACGGACAAGGGAACCTGGAAAATAGAGGTGTGCAGGTGTCAACATGACAAATGACACAGATTGAGGTTTGGGGAACTCTAAGCTCCACTCTGACCTTGCCTGTGAGCAACACTGATTTTTTTTTTTTTTAAATCATCTTATGTATAAAGGATTCCCAAGTAAATGGTCAGGGTGATGTAGACTCAGATACCTGGCTCCTTTCATTACCAAGTAAACCATCTTAAATACTTGCCAAATTACAAACTTAGGCTTATTTGTTCATAAGACAGTGCCATATAAAACTATTAGGCGAAAGGGCACAGAAAACCCGTTTTTTGTTTTGGCTCCTAATTCTTTCCAATATTGAGGTTCTTATTCCCAAGTTTTGAAACTTGTAATTTAGATAAGTTAATCCTAAATTTTTTCACGGTAACAGAACAAAAGCTCAATACCACTATGTGGATGCTGGAAACACCTCAATCAGAAGTTAATAGTTGAGACTTGTATTTTAAATTGTCATGCCCTGAATTCATTTACTGCCCAACAAAGAGGAGCTTGTGTGGTCACTGGTAAAAAACAAACAAACAAACAAACAACAACAACAAACCTGCTTCTATATGAATTAGACAATAACTGTCTAATTTGTATTTTTAAAAAATTGACTATCTCCATCAGATAAATGAGGCTTCACCATTACTCGGACTGACCAATTCCTAGGCTTTGTAGACTAATTTAATGGGAACTAAGGAAATATGCTTTGATTTGTTCTTTTTTTGCTTACTTATTCTTGTTCTAATCCATGTTCTCTCTCTTTGCAGATCTCTTACAACTTGGCTACTAACTCTATGTTTTCTCCTTATAGCCACTAACTCGGTTTTTAACATACACAATTTCCAGTGAAGTTTCAGATGGGATAAGGGGTGCAGAATATGCCACCCCAAAATATTGCCATTTTGGCATATTGACAGTTTTCAGCTGAAGACACTTGAGAAAAAGCAGATTGAGAAAGGGCTCTCTGACCTTCCCCTTTCTACCAAAAAGCAAGTCATAAGATTTCCCATGAGAAACGTACTCTTCTTGCATTAGGAAAAGAACATTTTTTATCACTAGAGATTGGGGGTCAATGCTGAAATAAATCTGTACAAACAAACCTACTAAAATAACAGATTCAAACTGAAAGTTAGGTTTTAGATTTTAAAAAGTGTTGATATAAAAAAATAAAGTGTTAATATATATCTTTTATTCACATAAAATTATTTCCTTGACATTTTCTTGTACTATATCTACTATGTTGCAATATTTTCTAAAATACATGCATATATACATATATAAATAAACATTTGCAACATTCCGTATATTTTAGAAATTTGTGAGAAAACATTTATTTTCTTTTTGAAATTCCTTTGTGCAATGAAGACATTCAACTCTGATGTCAACCAGTTTAATCTTTTGCATGCTATAAGAGTCACAGGAGAAATACATTTGGAAATATTTGTCAAAAATATTTTAGTTTTAACAATAAGAACAATTAGAATATCAGAGCACATTTGTACAATAGCTCACAAGCCATGGTATATGTGTTCAAAATAGTAGGATTCAGCATTGGAAAAGAATGATCTAGATAAGATCTTAATATTCTGTGTAATATTGTTAATGTGAAAAAATAATCCAGTGATATTAACAGTATATGAACATGGTATTTGCCAGATAAATAACCAAAGGGGAAATATATCCCTATAACAATACAACTAGTGATATAAACTTGTATAACCAACATTTAATCCAGATATAGACCTGAATGTATGAGCCATATTATGAATCAGAATTAGCTTTTCTATGATGAATTGACTAAAATATGGAGTAATTTAAAAACTAGTATTCAAAGTGAAAGAAAAATCTCAAATGATTAGTGTGGTAAGGTGAAAAATGATTCTCCAAGAGATACCTATATAAAATCCCTGGAATTGATGAATACTGGTCAAAAACAATCAGGAGAAAAGGCTATTTGCAATTATAATTAAGTTAAGATAAAATCACCCTGGATTGTCAGGGTGTGTCCTGAATCAAATGATACAAATCCTTGTAAAAGACATACAGGGAATAGATACTCAGAGAAAGCTGATATGAGGGCAGAGATTGAGGTCATGTGGATAGAAGCCAAGGAAAGGAATACTGCCCGCCACTAGAAGCTGGAAAAGACAGAGAAGGATTCTCCCCTTGAGGGAGTGAAGTTCTGCTGACATCCTGATTTTGGACTTATGCCTCCAGAATGATGTAAAAAATCTTTGTTGTTTTAAGCACCCAGTTATGGTTGTTTGTTATAGCAGCCACAGGGAACTAATACAATCAGAGAAGCTTAGAATCATAAGGATGACTACTGTTCATTTAAAAATATTCTATAGATATTTCTGGAAGGTTTCTAGCTTTATGGGGTTTTCTATCCTAAAATACCATGATATTAGCTGAAAATGATATACTCTTATTTATTCTTACTGATTAACATGATGATGAAAAAAACATCAACCATAATGTATAAATTAATAGTTGTCGCAACACAAGAGTACCATTATCAGTTTTGTTCTTTTTGTTATGCTTGACTTCTCTGATAAAAAAGGTGCTCAAAGGAGTTTCCAAATGCAGGCAACAAAATAGTAAGAAGCATTTATCAGGTCATGAAATGCCTCTTATACAAACACCTGTCTGACTCATACTGGGGGTGCTGGTCCTGAGATCCTCAACCTCAGTCAGGAGTAGTGATTTAGTTAGTATATATTCTATATTCTTTTACATACAAATATATATATATATATATATATATATATATATATATATATATATTCTTTCTATCACAAAAAGATGGGCGAGGGGGAAGAAGGTAAGAAGGGAAAATAAGAAAGTGCTTGCTGAAGCTATTTTTCAACTTCCTGGAATATTACAAATTAAGTAAAATGAGTCTAAGCCAGGGCTTCTCAACCTTGGCACTGTTAGCTGCTTAGACCAGGTATCATGTCAGTTTGGACAGGGCAGTTCTTTTATGGGTGCTTCCTGTGTATCATAGCATGTTTAGCGGAATTCCTGTCCTCTACCCACCAGCAGTATCTCCCCCTCCAATTGTGATGATTAAAAATGTCTCCTCACATTGCCAACTATTTCCTGAGACGACACTTCCAGTAAAGAAAAATTGGTTTAAGCATATCATTTTTCATGCTCATTTTTATTCTTGTGTGAAATTTGAATCTTCACAATGACTATATATACTATATAATTTCTGTTTCAATTTCATATTGTTCTATACTAGGGTAATTACGGTAAACAAGTCAGCTCTAGTCCCTGACTTCATGGAGCTTAGAGTCTCATGGGGAAGACCCACAGAAATTAATTTGCTATGAAAGCACGTGCATGCTGACAAATGACAGCAAATGCAATTAGTTGCCAATTCATAGCTCTTTCAATCTTTACCAAAGAACATGAATTTGTTCTGGGTGGCAAAATACCCAGTTGATGATGATGCCTATTCCTTGTTGCCAGAAATTTATTTTGTAGACTCACCTGCGTTTTATGGTAGGCATTTGTTGAATTCTGTTGAAGGAAGTGAAAGAAACCTTTTTTCGGGGAATTTTACAGGAAATATTCTCATCTCTGCTAAAAAGTAAGCTGATTTCTCTGCCCAACCTTCTATTCTCCCTTTTCCTTACCTTTGAGATTGCAAACCAACTGTGAGGCTGAGTTGCAGGAGGCTTTTTGTTAACACTGGGATGAACCAAGAGGTCAAGTGGGTTGGACCTTGAGGTCTGATACAATTGAAATGCGAAGTCGAAAATAATAAACACTCCTATAAACACAACTCCAGCCCCACATTAAGTCTTCCTCTCTGGCAGTGACACTGCTAGTTTTCACACAAAATCACAAAACAATGATAACAATTGAGTTTGGGTGCACTGCAGCAGGTAGGCAAGAGGGCTAACAATTCTCTAAAAGGTCTTCATTAACATGTGCTTTTAACTTGTTGGTTTCCTTTCATCAATATTGAGACACTTGAAATGACTTTTAGGGGGATCCCTGGGTGGCGCAGCGGTTTGGCGCCTGCCTTTGGCCCGGGGCGTGATCCTGGAGACCCGGGATCGAATCCCACGTCAGGCTCCCTGCATGGAGCCTGCTTCTCCCTCTACCTGTGTCTCTGCCTCTCTGTCTCTCTCTGTGTGACTATCATGAATAAATAAATAAAATCTTTAAAAAAAAAAAAAAAAGAAATGACTTTTAGGGACAATTTATATTGTATATTTTGTATATTGTATATTTTTTGGAGGGAAGATTTACCAGCCTCATCATGCACTATCAAGCGGTTGCTTTTTAATAGTCTGTCTCATATATATACATATTCTTGAATGGTACATGTAGTATATCCATATTACCGGATAAAAATCAGTATTTTTCCTTTGAATTATTATTTAGAGCCCCTCGAATGTATTTGGTTTTTCATCTACTAAGCAGAAGTTTATTTGAGCATTGTATAAGTGATTCTAATTTTTAATACCAAAAAATGAAATTCCTTTCAGGAATATTTTTGTTTTCCTATGAAATTACATTTCCTACTCTAGTTATAGTTTTTGGCCTTATCACTGAGTTAGAAATCTACATGACCATTTCAAAGGCTGCATTGCTTTTTTAAATATCATTTCTCTTATGTGTCTATTTTCTGTATTTTTTTAAAAGATTTTATTTATTTACTCCTGAGAGACAGAGAGAGAGAGAGAGGCAGAGACACAGGCAGAGGGAGAAGCAGGCTCCATGCAGGGAGCCCGATGTGGGACTTGATCCCGGGACCCTGGGGTCACTCCCTGGGCCAAAGGCAGGCACTAAACCGCTGAGCCATCCGGGCTGCCCTATTTTCTGTATTTTGTATTTTGTATTTTTTTTTAATTTTCTGTATTTTTATCCTTCTATTTGAACAACTGGTTTGGGCTTTCACTTTTATACAGTCTAGGGCTCCAGATAATAATGGACATAGTAGACACTGGATATTTTATTACTATCCTGGAATTGAATATGTTTCTTATTTCGGTGGAGTCCTCCATTGTGCAGGTTTTAACAAGAAGCAAAATTGAGCTCTATCTAATCCCTAAAAACTAAGACACATGTTTCACTCCTGGGTCTGTTTATTTTCTGTTTTCATCCAACAACTTGAACCCAGAGGAGCAATACAAGATGTAAAGAGATTTAAAAATTATTTTATGGCAGAGTCTGGTTATGAGGTACCAATGGAAAGATGACTACAATCACATAATGGTCAAATTGATACAGTAGTCCTTTCTTTGCTACCTAAAATTTTGTTTTAAGGGTAAATTTTCTGAGCCTACTTCTCTAAATTTCTAACAATACTGTGAGCTACTTAATATCTTTTTAATGAAAGTTAAATAGCCAGAGTTTGGTATAATGCACTAAATAACTTAGAGCTGTATTAAGCCATACTGGAATCTGAGGCAAAAAGAAAAATCAGTAATGCTCATAATATATTTATTTGATATTTTGTTCATCATGAATCCTTACATTAATTTTATTTCTTAAAACATTTTCATTAAAATATTACTCACCTTATTTTGTGTATGAGTATGTGTGTGAGGTCAGCTAAACACTAATAATGCAGAGTACACGAGGCCTAAGGATACTGAATGAATAAATGAAAGAATGACCTATGGCCAACATAATATAGTTATAGAGTCTTGAAGGTTATTACACATCAAAACATGGAAATACATGACGCTGAATATCCTTTGGCTTAGTGTATGTTATGCTAGATCTCATTTCTTATTCTAAATTTATTTATTTACTTGTATTAGAAATTAAGATCTACTCTCTGTGTGATAATTCTGTCACGTGGAGGCAATTGATCTATCTGTAATGGCCCCCAGGCAAAATAATACAAAATTATTGAATTGCCCTAACCTGTGATAACAAAAAACATCCTAATCTCATCATATCCTTGATAAAAGTTTGCAGTTGCCTATGACTGTGTTTATAATACACAGGTAAAATTCCCTCCCCCCAAGTTAGTAATTGGATGGGCACAAATTTGACTTTGATTATTCTTAATTCTATGCATAAAGGAATGAGCACCTTCTTTATCTGACTCATGCCATCTCTTCTCACATGGGATAATGTGTTCACTTTGGGTTCAGGCACGTCTTCCTGGCCAGGATGGATTTGAAGCTCTATCAATTGACCGCTTTTTTTTTTTTTTTTTTTTTTACCAAGGATAAATCATAATATCTTGGCTAAAACAACCACATTTTGAAAATATAAAACAAGCCTAATAATGTTTACTTTATAAAATTTCAAAAAACAATTTGTAAGAGGATTAGCCTAAAATTATATATTGCATGCAATGCTAGCCATAAAAATTTACTATTTATCATGTTATTTATAGTTTTGAAGAACACAGGTCTGTATTCTAGTGAACAACAGGGAATCATACATTTTTAAAAAAGCGTTGCATGTGCTATCATTTCTGGGAAAATCCAATCAGCTTATCTCCTTTCAAAGCTGTTTTTCTTTTTCCTTTTAAAGAAAATTTTATATCAACCTCTAAATTATTTCCTGTTTTGACTCAGTATCTATTTCCAGCATTTCAAAATAATATTTTTTTAAAAGATCTTTTATTTATGTATCATGACAGACACACAGAGAGAGGGAGGCAGAGACACAGGCAGAGGGAGAAGCAGGCTCCATGCAGGGAGCCCGACATGGGACTCGATCCCGGGTCTCCAGGATCAGGTGGCGCTAAACTGCTGGGCCACCTGTGTCGCCCTCAAAATAATATTCTAAAAACATAACTGACTTATGTGCTCAGATTATCTAGCAAAATGCTGGATCACTTGCATTCTTGAACCACATTTTCTTCCTTTCCTTTCTTCTTGTCTCTTTCCCTCTTTCCTCCCTCTATCTCCCTCTCTTTCTCCCCTATTTTTTTCTCTCTCTTTCTTTTCCTCTTGTGCTCTACAAGATACAACTGTAATTTAGTAGTCTTCTATCTGCACACAGTTTTCCTTATGCTTATGCCTTAGTTACTTGGGCTATTTATGGTGGCCAGGTGGGTATGGCAGTGTTGTTACACTGCAATGCATCCCTAAGTATAATTTTAAAAAAATGGAATGATTTTTATATAAAAGTGAGCCTAAATACCACACACGAAAGACTGTTTAAGCAAAATGCTGCATATCTTGCATTTACTACCACATGTCACTTGTTAAGTACACCAGACACTATGCACTCTAGTCTAAACACTGCTTTATTTCTGACTTTGTAAAAGTAAAACTTGGTATGTTTATTACCTGAGAGCTGAAAAACAGGATCAGGGTGGGTGTTAGTCAATGATTTCTTCCCTCTTTTTTACAGGCAGAGCAAAGAATCCCCGTTTCAATTCTGTTAATTTAGTTTCAACATCATTAAAAAAAAAAGTTCTGATTTGAGATTTTTATAAAGTAGAGCGACTTCTGTATTATTTCAAGGACACGAGGCTTTTTAAAAATAAAAATGGGCTTTCCAGCAGATTTCTTAACACAGTATGCCAGAGAAATAAGTTCTATTCCCTAAACCAGTATATAAACTCTAGTGTTAGACACCTTCTCCAACCTTGTAGTAAGGAATAATTATTAGGGGGGTTTGCATAATAGCATCTTCCTTTGTGATGAAGTTTTGTTATTAACCAATAAAAACAATAGTCCCATTTACTAAGCATTTATAATATCCCAGGCCATGTACTTAGTTCTTCCTACATTAACACTTAATTTTAATTTACTTTAGCTTCCTTGTAGGAAGGAATGGTGCAATGACAGATTATTTTTATTGCTCTTGGAGGGAAAAGGAACCTTAGATTTAGTGGCTTAGGTAAATTATTGAAGGTAATATAACAAGTAAAGTCACCAATATGTGAACTTAAGTTTGAATCCAAGTGCAATGCTCTCACTATTATTCTTCCAGTGGAGAGAAGCTATTATCTGTACATTCCTCTGGAATCCGGTGACTTAGTGCTTAATGCTTAATGTGGAATGAAGGAAGCTTTCATTTAATGTCCTACTGGGGATATGAAATGTGGCAATATGCTCTTCAACTGTGTCTTCTTTACAGTGAGAGAAATTTCATGATGAAAGATGTTCACAAACAAGTTGAATTTCCGTCACTTAATAGATATGGTTCCCAAAGAATAGCCTATTCTCCTTTAAACTAGGATAGGATGTCATTGGATGAAGTCCTGATTAATAAGTTATAGCCTGGTAGTTATCATTCACTCCCCCTCTCTGAGTGTCTCAAGGTAACCTCTCCACAAAGGAGTACATAGTTCTTCCAAACTAAGAAAGCTTTAGTGTGAGGTTTCAGGAAACATCTCTTGGGGTTTGTTTAGTGCAAATAATTTTAACTTATTAGTTTAACTAAGCCAGGTCAATTAAGCCTTCCCAACAGCTAAGCAGAAAGGTTTAGAGTGCTTTGAAAATGTTCTTATGCAATTCAACTATTACATGGCATAATCACAAAATAGAATTTTTTAAAAACTCTGATAAGTTTACTATAATAATATTGACAAGAAAATTTGAGTTTTTTTGTGACACACATTTTAAATTGACATTTTACTAGGATATATTCAAATTGGGGTACTTTATATAATTTTTGGAACAGTTAAAGCATTTACCCACATAATGTAACCTAAGAAGGTTTATCATTTAAACATTAAATAGCAATTCAGTAATTACCTATAATATTAGTAAACACACATTTACTTATAACTCCTATTTAATTTCTTAGTGTAATTATAAATATTACTTAATGTTTGCTTGTAGCTTTTAATAAATGGGCTCAAACTTATAGAGTGTGATAAATACAGCCCAATTTGAATATTGTGATGCACATAATTAAAATTCCAAATCACTGCATCAAGTACTTACCTTCTGGTCATCCTACTTTATTTATAAGTCCTAGCTCTTAATGTTTTTTTGTGCTTGGTGACTTTACTCTTCAGAGAAATATCTTAGCTTCCAGATTCTTCACGTTTATTCTAGTGACCTTTCCTTCTAATTTATCTTCTGTATCTATTTACGTAGTTAAGTCTTGGAGCCAGTCACCAGCAACAGCAGAATCTAATCAACAATTTAAAAACGCTGCTCTCCTGCCGCCACAGTGTTCCATTTGACCTCATTTATTCCAGTAACTGATTGTGGTAGTAACATCGAAAAGCTTAATTCATTAAAATCACCTAATTTCTCACTATACATAGCCTCTTTTTGGTTGATTTTTACTTGGCCAGCTAGAATTCCATATTTCATTGTTATGGTTATTATTCAATACATTGGAATATACTCAGTTCCCTTCCCCATTCTCTCTCATCCTACTCTCCTGGCAAAATCAAACCCTGGAAGAATAGGTGGTTTCCCCATATTTGCACTGGAACAGGTAATTATTCTTGGAAACAGAAATTATACAAATAATTCCATATTCTTATCAAGTCAATTTCAGATTTTCTCATCTCATTCACATCAAATGTTCTTATAAATGTTATCTATGTATCCTGTCTCCTCTTCCTCACTTTTTATTTCAGACTCATTCCAGCTCAATGAGACTTTTATTCCCAAAGCTCTACTGCCCTGCCAACGTCTCAAAGACTTCATGTTGCTAACTCTCTATTTTTAACTCACTTGCATTCAACCCTTTACTTAACATTAATTAAACTCAGCTCTTTTCCTGGCTTTCAAAGACCTATGTGATCTGGGTCTTACTTTTATTCAATATTGTCTTATTCAATTTTCAATCTTATCCTTATTTCCCATTACCTAGCCACATTGTCATCATTCCATTTTTTTTAAAACTTAAAGTTTTTCCCATCTTAGGAACTTAATAGCTGTTTTATTTCTGTTGACTTGCTAACTCCTTCTTGCCATTCAGATTATTGCTTAAATGTTATCTTCTCAGAAAGGGCTTTCCTAACCATCAAACATGAAATAGCCACTCAGCCATTCTTTATAACATCAAATGTTTTATCTTTATGGATGCCACACACTCTTCTTGGATGTTTGTTGATTAAGCATTGTCTATCTGCCTTAATCAGAATATTAAATACATGAGAACAGATATTTATCTGCCTTACTTATATTTATTCCCAGTATAAGAGGCCCAACAAGAGACTGAATTAAGTCTCCAAATTCATCCAATTCCTTACCAATCCCCCATATCTTCTGCTTTAAAAAATTATTTATATATATATATATATATATCTTGAGTCTGCTAAGATTTTGCTATATTAGGGCTTTTACAGAATATATACAATCCTTTCTGCCCCAATTGCTCTTTTCTTTCTCATAAAGGATATCTTCTCAAGTTCTCAACAAAGAGGAACACCTCAACCATGGAGAAGGGAGAGTATCAGATCCCACATCAGAACCCCAGGTGTGGGGGCCCTGCATTGGGAAGATAAATTCTCATGACATTTGGTTTTGAAAATGACAGGAGCTTAACTTTGTAAGTTTTTACCATCAGTGGTATTTAACATCTGGAACTTTAAATATCAGTGGGCTCAGCTCTGAGAGAGCAGGAGGGCAATAGGAAACTTAGTCCCTGCCCTTAAAAAGATAGCATAGCAGACAACCCCTCAAAGATATAGGATAGAAGCAACAGTTTGAAAATGCCTGGGGTATACTGAAAGGAGATTTATTTACTAATCTTGGTATGTATGCAGGAGGGGCAGGGATCTTCAGGAGACTTCTCCAAGAACAAAAGCATTGGAGAACAGCATTTCCCTCTCTGCCTCAGCCTAGAAATAGGGATATCTGTATGAACAAGCACAAGCACTTTCCACTTAGCTTGTTAAGAGCTTACCTTACCCCTGAATTCCCCTATAGATCTGCCCCAACCAATATGCCCCACTTGGCAGGAGTCCATCCAAAGCTGTTTTACAAGCATGACATTGCACAAACAATCCAGACAGGGTCCAGCAACACTCCAAAGTTACTCTGCCCCAGGGGAAAGGGGAAGATAACCAGACACACTGGTTCAGCTGTAAGTCCAGCAGTAGAAGGCAGATACCTGGTTTGACTGCAGGCCCCATTGACCAATGAAAATATCTCAGGAAATAACACATGGAGAGTGCCCTGAAATTCAGCAAGACTAGTAAATATCTAGTGTTCTAGTAAACACTAGTTCTAGTAAATATCTGGTGCAGAGGACATTGTACTGCAAGGCACTACAGGACCTCTTTTTTCATAAGGCTACTACTTTCAAGAGCAGGAGACATAGCTGAATTTCCTAACACACAGAAACAGACACAGAGAGTTAGACAAAATGCAAAAACAGAGGAATATGTCCTAAATGAAAGAATATACCAAAATCACAGCAAAAGAGCCAAGTGAAATGGAGATAAGCAATATGCTTGATAGTGAATTCAAAGTAGTGGTCATAAAAATACTCACTAGACTTGAAAAAGGTGAAGGGCTTCAGTGAGACCTCAACAAAGGGGATAGAAAATATAAAAAGGACCAATTAGAGATGAGGAATAATTAAAATTAAAAATAAACTAGAATGAATAAATAGTAGATTAGAGGAACTCAAAAACAGGTCAGTGTGCTAAAAGACATACTAATGGAAAGCGATCAAACTGAACAGCAGAGAAAAATGCTAAGAAATGAAAACAAATTAAGGGAATTCAGAAATACCATCAAGCACAATAACATTCACATTTTAGGGGACCCGGAAGGAGAAGGGGGGGCAGATAATTTATTTAACAAAATAATACCTGAAAACTTCCCAAATCTGGACAAGAAAACAGAAATCCAGATCTAGTTGGCACAGAGTTCCCAACAAAACAAATCTAAGAGAGTCCATTAAAAAGACATAATAATTAAAATGGCAGAAATTAGTGTTAAAGAGAGGACTTGTAGAAGCAGCAGGAGGGAAGGGAACAGTTACAGACAAGGGAAATGATATAAGGCTATGAGCTGCTTTTTAAGCCAAAAGTTTGCAGTCCAGAAGGAAGTGGCATTATATATTCAAAGTGATGAAAGGAAAACAACAACAACAAAACAGAAAAACAAACAAAAACCTTGCAACCAAGGATATTCTATCCAGCAAGATATCATTTAGAATAGGAGAGATATAGAGTTTCCCAGACCAAAAAAGTTAAAAGAATTAAACATGACTAAACCAGTCTTACAAGAAATGTTAAAGGGGATTCTTTTTGTGGAAAGGGAAGGCCATAAGCAGAAATAAAAAAGGTAGGAAAGGAAAAAAGTTCAAAGGTTATATAAGCATAAAAGAGTAGATTAATCACTTAAACCTTTAATGAAGTTAAAGCAGAAAAGCAACAAAATCAAGTATGTCTATAAAAATTAGTCAAGGGATTCACAAAACAAGAGGATGTAAAATATGACACCATATAGCTAAAATATTGTGGAAGGAGGAGTGTAAAAATTTAATGCCTCTGGAATGGGTTCAAATTTAAGCAACCACCAACTTAATATAGACTATTATATGCATCAATGGATAAAACATTCAAAGAGGTAAGAAACAATGAAACAGTGGCTTTGAATGATACACTGGACCAGATAGATCTAATAGATAAATTTAGGAAATTCCACCCAATAACAAGGAAATATACATTATTTCCAGATGTCCATAGAATATTCTCCAGAATAAATCACATATTAGGCCACAAAGCAAGTCTTAACAATTTTAAAAAGACTGAAATCACATCATACATTTTTTTCTGATCACAATACTATGAAACTAGGAGTCAACCACAAGAAAAAAATCTGGAAAGAACACAAATACATAGAGGTTAAATGTATTACCATTAAACAATGAATGAGTTAACCAATAAATCAAAAAGCAAATGAAAAAATTCATGGGGATAAATGAAAATGAAAACACAAAGTTCCAAAATTCTGGAGATGCAGCAAAAGACACAGCAGGAAGATTATAGCATTCAGATTTACCTCAAGAAGCAAGAAAAATCTCAAATAACCTAACCTTATACCTAAAGAAGCTGGGGAAAAGAAGAACAAACAAAACCCCAAACCAGTAGAAGATAGGAAATAAAGATTAGAATTATAAATAAATGAAAACACAAAACAAAACAGAAAACTCAAAAAAAAAAAAAAAACCCACAATAGAACAAATCAATAATAAAACAAGGAGTTGGTTCTTTGAGAAGATTAATGAAATTTATAAACCTTTACCCAGACTAATTAAAGAGAGAGAGAGACAGAGACAGAGAAGGAGGGAGAGAGAAGACTCAAACAAAATCAGAAATGGAAGAAGGTAAACAAGAACCGATACCACAGAAACACAAACTATTATAAGAGAATATTTTGAAAAATTGTATGCCAATACACTGGACAGTCTAGAAGAAATAGATTAATTCCTAGGGAACAGATAGCCTCCCAAAATGGAATTAAGAAGAAATAGAAAGTTTGAACAGACTGATTGCTAGCAATGAAATTAAATCAGTAACCAAAAACTTTCACAAAAGCCTAGGAAGAGATGGCTTTACAGATGAGTTCTACCAAACATTTAAAGATGGCTAATGACTATTCTTCTCAAACTATTCCAAAAACAGAAGAGGAAGGAAAATTTCCAAATTCAGTTTATGAGGCCAGGATTATTACCCTGATATCAGAATCAGATAAAGACACCACAAAAAAAGAGAACTAAAAGCCACTATCTCTGAAGGACATAGATGCACAAATCCTCAACAAAATATTAGCAAACCAAAGCCAACATATGTTTAAAAAAAAAAAATTCCCCATGATCAAATGGGATTTATTCTAGAATGCAAGTGTGGTTTAATAGTCACAACTCAATCAATATGATATATCACATTAACAAGAAGAAGAATAAACACATATGGTCACTTCAATACATGTGGAAAATATTTGACAAAATACAACACCCATTCATGATAAAAACCCTCAACAACACTATATGTTTCCCTCTCTCTCTCTCTCTCTCTCTCTCTCTATATATATATATATATATATATATATATATATATACCCATAGCTAACATCATCCTCAATGATGAAAAAGGAGAACTCTCCCCCTAGATCAGAGGAACAAGGCAAGAATGTCTACTCTCACCATTTTTATTCAACCTAGTATTGGAAGTCCTAGCCACAGCCATCTGACAAGAAAAGAAAAGGCTTCCAAGTTTTTCTTTTTTCTTTTTTCTTTTCTTTTTTTTTTTTTTTTTGACATGATGCTAAATCTAGAAAATCCTAAAGACTTAGAAAAAACTACCAAACTGATAAATGAATTCATAAGTTTGCAGGATACAAAAGTAATATACAGAAGTCTCTTGGGTTCCTATACACTAATAGTGGAAAGGGCATTTAAAAACAAATCCCATTTATAATTGCACCAAAAATAATAAAATATCTAGGAATAAACTCAACCAAGGCAGTGAAAAACTTGTACTCTGAATACTATGAAATGTTGATGAAAGAAATTGAAGATGACACTAACAAAATGGAAAGATATCCCATGCTCATGTAAACCAATATTGTTAAAATGTCCATAACACTCAAAGCAATCTACAGACTTAATGTAGTCCTTGTCAAAATACCAATGGTATTTTTCATAGAACTAGAACAAATAATCCTAAAATTTGTATGGAACTACCCCAATAAGGCAGAGCAATCTTAAGAAAGAACAAAGGTGGGAGTATCACAGTCCCAGGTTTTAAGATATACTACAAAGCTCTAGTAATCAAGACAGCATGGTACTGGCACAAAAATAGACACATAAAGCAATAGAACAGAATAGAGATCCCAGAAGTCAAAAATATGCTGACAATCATACGGTCAATTAATCTATGAGAAAAAAAAATTAATCTATGAGAAAGGAGGGAAGAATATGCAATGGGAAAGAGACAGCCTCTTCAACAAATGGTGTTGGGAAAGCTGGATTGCCACATGCAGAAGAATGAAACTTGCCCACTTTCTTTCGCCATACACAAAAAGAAACTCAAAATGGGCTATAGACCTAAATGTGTGATCTGAAACCATAGAAATTTTAAAAGAGAGCACAAGCAGTAATTTCTCTGATATTAGCTGTAGCAACATTTCTCTATATATTTCTCCTGAGTCAGTGTAAACAAAAGCGAAAATAAATTATTGGGACTACATTAAAATAAAAAGCTTTTGCACGTCAAAGAAAACAATCAACAAAACAAAAAGACAACCTATTGGATGGGAGATACTTGTAAATGGTATATCTGATAATGGATTAATATCCAAAAAATATGGTTATCCAACTCAACACCAGAAAAAAAGTAATCCAATTAAAAAACAGGTAGATAACATAAACAGATATTCTCCCCAAAGAAGACATACAGATGACCAACACACATCTGAAAAGATGATCAACATCACTCATCATCGAGGAAATGCAAATCAAAACTACAATGAGATATCATCTCACAGCTGTCAGAATGACTAAAATCAAAATCACAAGAAACATGTGTTGGCAAGAATGTGGAGAAAAAGGAACTTTCATACACTGTGGACAGGAATGCAAACTGATGCAGCCACTGTGGAAAACAGTATGGAGGTTCCTTAAAAAATTAAAAATAGAATTATTATATATTGATAGGGATTGCATTAAACGTGTAAATTGCCCTGTGTAACATTGACATTTTCACAATATTAATTCTGCCGATCCATGAGCATGGAATATTTTTCCATCTCTTTGTGTCTTCTTCAATTTCTTTCATAAGTGTTCTATAGTTTTTAGGGTATAGATCCTTTACCTCTTTGGTTAGGTTTATTCCTAGGTATCTTATGCTTTTGGGTGCAATTGTAAATGGGATTGACTCCTTCATTTCTCTTTCTTCAGTCTCATTGTTAGTGTATAGAAATGCCACTGATTTCTGGGCATTGATTTTGTATCCTGCCACGCTGCCAAATTGCTGTATGAGTTCTAGCAATCTTGGGGTGGAGGCTTTTGGGTTTTCTATGTAGAGTATCATGTCATCGGTGAAGAGGGGCAAAATACATGAAGAGAAATCTCACAGAGGAAGACACAGACATGGCCAACAAGCACATGAGAAAATGCTCTGCATCACTTGCCATCAGGGAAATACAAATCAAAACCACAATGAGAGGGATCCCTGGGTGGCGCAGCGGTTTGGCACCTGCCTTTGGCCCAGGCCGCGATCCTGGAGACCCGGGATCGAATCCCATGTCGGGCTCCCTGCATGGAGCCTGCTTCTCCCTCTGCCTGTGTCTCTGCCTCTCTCTCTCTCTCTCTGTGACTATCATAAATTAAAAAAAAATTAAAAAAAATTTAAAAAAAAAAAACCACAGTGAGATAACACCTCACACCAGTCAGAATGGGGAACATTAACAAGGCAGGAAACCACAAATGTTGGAGAGGATGCGGAGAAAAGGGAACCCTCTTACACTGTTGGTGGGAATGTGAACTGGTGCAGCCACTCTGGAAAACTGTGTGGAGGTTCCTCAAAGAGTTAAAAATAGACCTGCCCTATGACCCAGCAATTGCACTGTTGGGGATTTACCCCAAAGATACAGATGCAATGAAACGCCGGGATACCTGCACCCCGATGTTTATAGCAGCAATGGCCATAAGAGCCACACTGTGGAAGGAGCCTCGGTGTCCATCGAAAGATGAATGGATAAAGAAGATGTGGTTTATGTATACAATGGAATATTCCTCAGCCTTTATTTTTTTTTTAATTTTTATTTATTTATGACAGTCATCAGAGAGAGAGAGACAGGCAGAGACATAGGCAGAGGGAGAAGCAGGCTCCATGCACCGGAAGCCTGATGTGGGATTCGATCCTGGGTCTCCAGGATCATGCCCTGGGCCAAAGGCAGGCGCCAAACTGCTGCGCCACCCAGGGATCCCTTCCTCAGCCTTTAGAAATGACAAATACCCACCATTTGCTTCGACGTGGATGGAACTGGAGGGTATTATGCTGAGTGAAGTAAGTCAATCGGAGAAGGACAAACAGTGTATGTTCATTCATTTGGGGAATACAAATAATAGTGAAAGAGAATATAAGGGAAGGGAGAAGAAATGTGTGGGAAATATCAGAAAGGGAGACAGAACATAAAGACTCTTAACTCTGGGAAACAAACTAGGGGTGGTGGAAGGGGAGGAGGGCGGGGGGTGGGGGTGAATGGGTGTCGGGCACTGAGGTGGGCACTTGACAGGATGAGCACTGGGTGTTATTCTGTATGTTGGTAAATTGAACACCAATAAAAAATACATTTATTTAAAAAAAAGAATTATTATATAATCCAGTATTTCTACTTCTTGGTATTGACTCAAAGAAAGTGAAAATACTAATTTGAAAAAAAAATATGGACCCATTTGTTTATTGCAACATTATATACAATAGCCAAGATATGGAGACAACCCAAGTGTCCATCCACCGGTGAACGAATAAAGGAGAAGTAGTATATACGGTCAACAAAACATTACTCAGCCATAGAAAAGAGTGAAATTTGCCAGTTACAGTATCGATGGATCTAGAGGGTATATGCTAAGTGAAATAAGTCAGCCAAAGACAAACATGATATGATTTCACTTATATGTGGAACTTAAGGATCAAAACAAAGAAAAAAAAAGACTCTTAAAACAGACTCTTACATATAGAGAATAAACTGGGCGCTGCCAGAGGGGAGGTGATTGGGGAAATGAGTGAAATAGGTGAAGGGGATTAAGAGTACAATTATCATGATGAGAAGTGAGTAATGTATAGAATTGTTTAATCACTGTATTATACACTTGTTAATTATACTGGGAGTAAAATATAGATAGATGATGATAGATAGATAGATAGATAGATAGATAGATAGATAGATAGATAGATAGATAGATGATAGATAATGGATAGATTACAGCATGAGAAAAAATATTTCTTTTTTTAAAAAAAGATTTTATTTATTTATGCATGAGACACAGAGAGAGAGAGGCAGAGACACAGGCAGAGGGAGAAGCAGGCTCCATGCAAAGAGCCTGATGCAGGATTCGATCCCAGGACTTGGGGATCAGGCCCTGAGCCAAAGGCAGACGCTCAACTGCTGAGCTACCCAGGGATCCCAAGAAAGAAATATTTCTAATAAACTTGGGGTTTTTAAATTTCACTTTCTCAAAGGAATAAAAAAAGTTTTTGAAATAGAGGTTTTGGTTTTATCAATTTTTACATGAGAGTACTTACCTTAGGAAGGATATATAATTGCTCAAAGTGAAAAAAAAATGCAGAAATCAGTATGACCCAGATTTCTCTGACTGCAAAGCATATGATTTGTTAAAACTTCCCTTAAAACAAAGTATTCATAATACTTGGCTATTTTCTCAAGGTCAGTTACTCTATTAATTCACTATATGCTGAAATTCAGAGACTTTAGTTTGGAAGCATTATAGCAAAGTGCACAAGGGCTATAGGATGAAATATTCCACAGGTCTGTATCTAGTCTATATTTATACACTATTTATAATCATATTTTATATATGCACATTAACTGAAATTCTTTCTCATCCTCCCACATTATTTCATTTTTCTCAGTGGTTAGATTATGTCACTCTAGCTCCCCTTTCCCTCCTTTGCATTGCTCGATATGTTTTGTATTTGTGGCTCTTCTGGGATATTGCTGGGATTTTTGTGTGTTTCCATTTATCATACTATATTCAAGGATATTCAGGTTGTCTGTGGAAATGGGTAGAATTTAGGCAGGGGATTCATGCAGCATGTTAATTCACTAGTCTATTACCCAGAAATTTTACTCAAAAGGATTTGTAGAGAGGTCTTATGTATTTTACCCTTTCAATCATAATTTCCACCATGTGCATGACTGGGCATTTGTCCAGGTCCAGCCTTGGTCTCTTTGGGGTCAATATGAGGATATATTAATTTGAAGCAGGAGGAAATAAAAAGAGTTTTATTTCTGAGTAGCCGGTAACCATTGTATATTTTCATCATCTGAGGCATAGTGCAGTGCTCATCAAAGAGGACACTAATGAGACTGAGTACCTCTAAACCTGTGGTTGTGTTTGTCATCATTTCTCAGAAAAGACCGGGTATATTTTTATTCTTAATGTGAGAAAAAATAGTCTCAAGGGAGGGGAAAAACTGTGCTGGAATAGCAATGAAGAAGTAGTTGCTCTACATGACATTTTATTTCTGGATGGCTAGAAAGATCAATGTACTTGCCTGAAGCTCATGAATTAATATCCTCAGCTATCAAGGAATGAGACATTGTGCACAGCAACTTGTTCTTCATTGCTAACTTCTTGTCATAAGTAAAGTAATAATAAGGTGGCTTTAGAATAGGTGTCACCCTTGGGATATACCATTACTGTATCTTAAAAATCACTAATAACTGTAATGCATGGACTTGACTTACATTTTCTGTACAAATGAGACAATTTGTATTAGGCATTTGGAAAGCAGGGCCTCTGGGAAATTCAGCCTTAAAGAGTTGTATTTTTATATCTCCAGGGGTCATCATAGTTCCATTAGGTTCAGGGAGGACTGGGATGAGGTTCTTAAATATAAATTTCAGTATTATCTTATTCTTGTAACCAAGTAGTTTGTTTCCGATGACTCCATTACTAAATCTCAATAGCAATATCTTTATCTTTACCAATTACAAAAATATGTTCTGAGGACACATCCATCAATGCATGTCTTTCTTTGTTCAATATTTGTTAACTATTTACTAAGGGCCAATAATTGTGGTAGATATTATGTATGTAAATATAAGTTCAAATAACTTTAGAATTTAGTAGGTATGCTGCTAATAATAAAATTTCTATGTGACAAGTGTAATGAGAAAATACAAGCGACAAATTGGAGAAAGTAGAGAGTTTTGATTTCACGAAAGTAAAACCAGATATATGGAGTATAGGATGGCAAAAGTGACTGTAACAATTTGCAACACGATGGGATGTTAGAAGTCTAGAAACTGTGAGACCTCAAATACAGGATGGTATCTAGGTACATGAACTTACCTAAAATCCTTTCTGAGAATCTAATGATGTAATGATAAAAAATGAAATGAATGCACAAAGGCAAAATGAATGGGGTAGTATAAAATGCTACTGAAGATATCAATAACTTTTTTGAAGAAGAAACCACAAGAAAGTTGAAGGAAGTTGGTAGAGTGATAATAATCCTGAGAGGAAGTTTTAGTCATTCTGTTCCTTTCCAAATAGAATAATAACATTTAAAGTTTTCCAATGGTAAGATGCTTATTATTGTCTCAAATTCTTACAGAAGTCTTGTAAGGGGAGTTGAATTTTTTCCACTTTAAGAGTGGGCAATCTGAGGATCTGAGATTTTCAGCCATCTAAATTACTACGAAGGAAAGCTTGAAGATGAGTGGACATCAAAAAGTGGTTAGCTTTTCCTTCATTTAATAAATGTTTATTGAACACTTACCACATCCCAAACACTATTCTCTACAGTGAGTTTGTTACGGTAAGATAAATATGATTTCACCTCTCACTGGATTTATAGTTTTCTGACTTTAACTTAGATATTTATAACAAAGCTGAAGAAGAGAAATCACCATGATAAATTGATAAATGTAAATGTTTAGAGTATAAATATTTATGGTATAAAATCCACACATATTCCTATGAAGACAGGCTAAGTGATTTACATTGTGACATCACCGAGAATTATTTTACTGTATCTATCCTGACTGCCTTGTAGTGTGATTATAATGGAAAGGAAGAAAAAGCTATGCCTAATATATAATAGATTTGTACCATGCCCCATTTGAAATAAAGACATGGACAGATATTTGTAGGACTGGTTCTGTGTGTACATGATGTCATCATTTTTCGTTATTGTTCGTCTCATTTTAATTTAGAGATTAGGTTAAACCCAGTAACTAGGAGAAGAAATCCGTGTAATTTTAAGTGACATTATTTGGATTTGTTGACTATATTTGTGATCTTCAATTTCTTTCTAGTCCAATCAGATATTTACCCCCCGCCCACCCTTCCACTGAAATTGTTAAAAATTCTAGCAATGAATTGCTTGTTGCTAAAAGAAAGGTTATCCCACAGTTCTCAGTTAACTTGCCCTTAAGCTTTGATATAGTTGATGTGCAAACTCCTTGAAATACTTTCTTTACTGAATTCCAGGGTTACCATTTTTGCCTGATTACCTTCTGACCACTCAGGCCACTCTATTCTCAGCTTTCTATTCTGGGTCTTTTTCATATCCTTAATCTCCGACACTGAAAGGGTCCATAGTTCAGTCACCTGACTTTTTCTTTTTACTAAATATCTTTTGACCTTTTCTTTTTTCTAAATATCTCAGTCATCTGGTCCCATGACTTTACTACAGTCTACACGTTAATAATTCTCAAATGTATTTAAATAGTCCATATCACTCCCCTGAACTTCCCCTGACTCTCCTCCACAGCCCCAGTTGGACATCGAGTAGACTTCTCAAACTTAACAGGTCCAAAAGATGGCTCTTGGTATTTCTCCTACATACCTTCTCTGTTCCCAGGGATCTGTATTACTTGCATCCTCACCTTGTATTTGTTCCCTATGAGCGCTCTTAAAGATTACCACATGTTTAGTGTCCTAACAGTACAAATATTTTTTTTTTCACAGTTCTGGATGTAAGAAGTTTGAAACCACTAACAGTGGATTGAAATCAAAGTATGGATAGGACTTCACTCTCTCTGGAGGTTTTAAGGGTGAATCCATTCCTTGTCTCTTCCAGCTTCTGGTACCTACTTATTCTTTCGCTCATGGCTGCATTACACAGGTCTTTGTCTCTGTGATTACATGCTTTTTCCTCTTCTGTTTATGAGTAAAATCTCTTCCACTGCCACTTGAAAAGGATTCATGATTGTATTTAGCACTTAGGGTCCAACGGGATAATCCAGGACAATCTTGACACCTCTAAATCTTTAATTTAATCACATCTGCAAAGACTTTTCCCTCCCCTCCTTTTTGCAACATAAAGTAAACATTTATAGTTTTCCAGAGATTAGGCCATGGATATCTTTTGGAGGGAGGCATTTTTTGGCCTAACATAACCTCCTTTAGGTCATCACTGAAGTATCACTGCTTATGTAATTTCTTCCCTGACCCCCGTATTTAAAACCTCCCACCACTATCACCAATGCCTCTACACTCATCTCCCTTTCCTTTATTTTTTTATCCTCATAGTTCTAACCCATCTAATTATATATACACATATATACCAAAAATTAAAATCACATACATTATATATTACATCTATGAATAAATAATTTAAAGTAGATGTTTAGCTCTCTTCTATTACAAGAATGATAAGCACAATAGGGCTAAGCATTTTTGTTACTGGATCTTATCCAGTGGAGATTAATACTTTTTATAGTAAAGCTCAATAAATCCTGGAGAAATAATTTATTAAATGATTTGTTATCAACTAGTTTACACAAATAGGTTATTATATTATTGTTACATTTCAATGAGCAGCAATTTTATTCTTTAATTTTCACATAAATGTATTAGATAGATCCTTAGTAGTATTAGAAAATCTTTATTTTTATTTTTTATTTTTATTTTTTTAGAAAATCTTTATGATACTCATAGATACTTACCTGAACAATAAATGGGGATTACTTTTTAGTCATTTTATTTTTCTGGTTTATCTTGAAATGTATAATAGTAAAGAAAATCTTTATAATTATATCAGAAGGTATGGATAACACATTTGAGAAAACCAATATTATTTCATCATAGTTATTCCAATTGATTAGATTATAACAAGCTAGGAATAAATTTCAAGTGTTTATAAACTACAAATATTGAAAAACAGAACTTCTCTAAGACACCTCCTTAGACAATCTATTTGTACAAATAATAGATTAAATCACATGTAAAAAAAATAAATAAATTACATGTAATTATTTTCTTTTTTCCTAATCTTAATTGAGATTAAGTATGTATGTAGTTTTATAGTTTATATTATGTAAGTATGTAGTATGTTTTATAGTTTTTGTCATCATTGTCCAAGGACTTTCTACGTTCTCTGTGCTTCTTATTAATTACACTGTCCCAAATTGAAAAGGACACTCCTGGCAATTTTTTTATAAAGATTTTATTTTTAAGTAATCTCTTCACTGACCTCACAACCCTGAGCTCAAGAGTTACCTGCTCCACCAAGTGAGCCAGCCAGGTGCCCCTCCCCTCCCCTTTGAAAACTTTTCATTATTGAAGTATAATTGGCATACAGTATTACTTTCAGGTGCACAACATATTGATTCTGTACATTACACACTTGAACACTGTAAATTTTGAACATTTATCGCCTAGATCTTTATTACCAGTCTTCCATTCTTTTTGTTTATTGTCCCCACATATTTTTTTCCAGACTACATGGAATAAAACGTTGGCTGCTTTGTTTTCTACTTCATTCTACAGAATACTACAGAACAAGTATTACTTTTAATTGAGTCCCAAGCTGCAAAGATCTGCCACTTCTGTTATTTTTATCATCTAATCTTTTATCACCATCATCAAAAGATTGCTGAACACATATTTTAAAGCAGTTCTTAAAAACCCTAACAACTAAGCTACAATATTTTGCAGATTGACACTAAATAAGAAATAATACAAGTCTCTGTCAGTTATAGGCCTATCCAGTTGCACTCACTTTATTGTCTACTATTGCTTATCATTGTTCAGGTGACAGTAAATTAAATTTCTTCTATACTTTCTTATAACTCTGTCCTAAGAGATGGGAAATGTGTGGGTGAAAAGTATGAAATATAAATGAAGAGAGATGAAACTGCATAAAAAATCTGAGATTTCCTTTAAGGAAAAGAAAATTAGGGATGGATCTAGAAGCAATAAGAAAATTCTCACCTAAAAGTTTCAGAATTCCATGTTCTGCATTTTCAGATGTTGCATGATTCTAAACTGATGAAAAATTGAGCTTTGCCATCTCACAAAGTGGAGCCCCTCCTATTCTAAATATATTCTTTTTTTTTTTGTCCTTTAGCACCTATTTTACTTTTGTACTAAGAGCTGGTTAATAAAATTCCTCTTGGCAAATATAGAGGACTTCTCATTTTAAAATAATAACATTTAAGAAAGTATTTATATTCACTCACAGAGAATGAGTAGGAGAGTGTTTTCACTATATTTTAGTTTTCATATAAACACAGAATGAACATTATCAGTCACCGTATCCTTATGTATACACTAAAAAAAGGCTGTTGAATGAAATAAGGCAAAATCTGATGCATAAAGAATGTTATTTAATCTTCACAATCTGTTTGCCACCCATCAAGATATAATCATATAAATGCATTAAACTGAGTAAATTTGGTTTTTACAGCTTACATTTTAAACCAACATTCTAAGTCAGGGTTTCTCGACCTTGGCACCATTGTATTTTGAGCCAGATCATTCTTTGTTTGGGGGGAGGTATCGTCCTTTTAATTGTAGGATGTTTAATAGCCTGAACATACTAGCCTCTGCCACTAGATACTAGTATCAAACCCCACCCCATCCATGCTGACAATAAAAAAAAATATCCCAGATGTTGTCAAATGTCCCCTGAGTTACAGGAAAGAGAGGGAGAGGGACATTGGCCCCAATTAAGAACCATTGCCATAAGTTAAGAAATATGACTACATAATATTATTATGCAATATTATACCTTATATCTGGGTACTTTTAGAATAGATTTTTATTTTATTTATTTTCATTTTTAAAGATTTTATTTATTTACTTGAGAGAGAGAGAGTAGAGAGCATGAGTAGGGGGAGGGGCAGAGGGAGAGGGACAAACAGACTCTGCTGAGGAGGAAGCCTGACAGAAGGCTGGCTCCCAGGACCCTGAGATCCTCACCTGAGCCAGAATCAGACACTTAACTGTGCCACTCAGACGCCCTTGGATTAGATTTTTAAATTATCTGAAGTCACAATTTCTTATATATCATCATATCATTCAAACATGTAAATTACTAACTTCCAGATTTAGGGATAAATATATCTATAATAGATACCATAAATTGTGGAGTATTTTGATAATCCTGTCAAAGAACATCTAACAAGTATTATTTTACTCTATCTTATTCATTTGTATACAGCATGGCTTGCATATTTAATTATAAATAAAATTAAATTAATAGATTACTTATGTAATTACTGATCACTCATTATTCCTTCTAAATATTTAATAAGTGGAAAATATATATGTTTCATGATCTGTCACATGGTTAAGTGAGGATGCTGTTCTCTGATTACATTTCACTATGTTACATCTGCAAATTCATTAAACAGAAAGAAAGGGTATTTTCTCTGCTGTGTGCATTTTAAATTTGGGATTAGTGTTTTCACCTGAATTCTATTTTAATATCTTGATCGCTAGTAATTTAAATAAGGTTGCTTCTGGGTATACCACAGTAGATTATGAAGCAAGCCATAGTGAATAAACTAGTGCATACTTTGGGAAATTAATATGTAAAGAGTTATAGTATGAAAAAAATTAAGATATGAGTAACATATAATCAGATTTGATTCGGAATAAATGAATAATTCACAATGGAATACAACTGTAATTCATCATCAAATTCACATTCTTAGTTTTTTGTGTGTGTGTGTCAAGTTTTATCCCCCTCAAATTGAACATAACTGTTTATTTTCCATTATTTATCTCTACGACCTTCTGTTTCACCTACTTCCTTTCTCTCTTTTTTGACAATCCATCGAGTGGGTACTGTAGTGATTACTCTCAAGTTGATTATATCACGCTCTTTAGTAGAACATGCTCTTTGGTAGAGCAGTAGATCCCCATTATCTACTATGCTGACTTTCAAACTTGATCATGTAAGACTGCCAATGCTCTTAGTAGAATGCTAGGTCATACTGGGAAGTTATATTTTTTAAAAGCTTAAATACAGACTATTGCATATGAGATGTTTTTTATATGGCTACTAAAAGCAAATGCCAAAAAAAGATTAAAAAATAAAAATTAACATAATCTCATGCATTAGTACCTTGTAGAGAAATGATGAAATATCTATATTGTTCTAAGTGGTGAAGCACATTAGTCTAGTTTTCTGCAGAAACACAGAATCACTAACTTCTAAGATGAAGCAAAAAGTGCCCTAGCCTTAGCTTTTCATACATAATTCATCTTAGTCTTCTCTGTAAATGTGTAATATCCTCAAGTCAAATATCTGAAATTCCTAGGAAATTTCCTTTTGGCTTTCCATGCTTTGCTCTTGATTTCCCTGAAACCATAACTTTACAAGCCGCTTCATTTCAACCTGTTGAAACTCACTGCTCATTCATGACCTAAGTTAGACCTGCTCCCACTACTTATCAGAGGCCTCTCCCTTCTGTGCGCTAGTGTGAGTGTTTTTACCAGCTTCCTTAGAATATTCTGACATTCCAGAACATTGTCTAACAGGTTCACTCAAAGATTTTTTTAAAGAGCAACTTAGTTTAGTTTGACTTGCTACTTACTATTGATTACTGGTTATATGCTATGCAGTTGTAGATTTAAAAAAAAAAGATTTTATTTATATACTTGACAGAGAGAGAGAACACACAAGGAGGGGGAGCAGCAGGCAGAGGGAGAGGGAAAAGCAGGCTTTCCACTGAGCAGAGAGCCTGACGTGGGGCTCCTTCCCATGACCCATGAGATCATGACCTGAGCCAAAACCAAGTCTTGGACATTCAACCAACTGAGCCACCCAGGCACCCCTATAAACTGCTTCTTAATCTAATTTAGTGATCGCCTTCCAACATTATTTCTTGGGTAACAATACATTCTTTAAAGGGTCTTTGACCAAGTTTTGTCATTCTTTGGTTTCCATTTTGAAAATTAAATTTGTACGATAGCTACCTTTGTCATAAAATTCTAAGAATGTTTCAAAGACCTTTATACCCCCAACTACGTTGGCCTGAAAATCAGTTGATGTTAGATTAATCTTGGTTGTAAATGATATTCTTGGAGAAAGCACTAAAAGACCATTTTCAAAAGGGTATTTCATTCCTGAGAGGAATGTGGGTCAATTAATATTGATTTGGAAAGGGAGACAGAAAGGAAAGGATGTGACAGGAACTGAGAAGAGCAAAGACTAAGGTTTATTTTATATTTTTACAGGGATACATTCTGATACAATTAACAAAGAAAAGCCAAAAAGAAATCACTGGAATTTATGTGGCTTTAATTTGCTCATGAACTTTAGGTCACTCTTTAGAAAAAATAATCAGGATTCAAGAGATATAAACACTCTCTTATACCTCTCCTGTGGGAAGAAATTACTTGTAAGTGTGAGAAAAAATATTCATACTTAGAACATTTATCTATTTACAGCTGTCACTTTTGGGAGAATCTCACTTAAACAAGAGAAAATATTTATGTACTCAGTTTAAGGCTTCAAGGACATATTTTTGCCTCACATTTGTGAAAGAAATGATCTCTCTCCAGCAGTTTTGACTGCAAACCAAGTTAAACATTTCAATATACAACAATTTAGGACTATTGTGAGAGCAAACTTCTGGGGGAAAAAAAAAGATCAAGATCCAAAAGATATCTAGTTGAAGACTTCTTCCTGGTGCAACAGAGTGTAGATAATTTAGAGATGTTATAATGGCTTAATAAAGCTTTAAAAAATCGCCTATGAGCTTAAAACTCAAACTTTACACTTTATAATTTGAGGCCCATTAATGAATAAAAGGACCACTTTATGCTGATTTTGTGGGCAATACTTGTTAAATTACCTATGTTGAACTAGTTAATTCAGGTTCCGGATAGGGTATGAATAAGGGGAAATTGATATTAGAAAATTAAAAAATTACATTCCATATGCATAGACTACATTCAACTGGTTTCCCTAGGTCAGGTCACTGAGTAAATTAGGGCTTCTGAACCTTGAACCACAGTCATGGTGCATGGTGACAGCTCTGAAGTGAGTCTGACTCAGATTCTCCTCTTGCCCCTTTATGGCTCCGGGCAATAATGAAATGCTTCAGGTTCCTCTTTCTTCCTTCTGTGGCTAGGCTTTCTCTCCGAGACTGCTAATATAAGCAAGATAGGGAGTGGACCAAAATTTCTTATGTGGCACGGACACTGGTACCACTGCCCTTCTGTTGGTACAGACTCTATCCGGGCAATGTTAATTCCATTCATAGGTGTCTTCTATTTTGAACAAGGAGCAGGAAACTACTACACAATGTAAGCACAATTAGTGATGGCCAGAATAGAATTACATGAGGTCTGTTAACATAATGCTAAATATTCAGGGCTTTTGAAGATACCCCAAAACTATGTATTAATATTCTACTTGATGTCATACTTAAAGGAGGATTAGAAAAGAAACAAATCTAAGGACTTAGATGCGTTTATATGGTTGACATGCAGAATCTGTCGTAACAGATATGCTGTGAATGGTGATTTTCCAAGGAAAGACAAATCACACTGAATTCTGAAATCTAATGATGGCCAAATATCAAGGTCTGGTAGCTACTGGAGTTAAAAATAGTACAGTGCCATCTAGATCTAGACAAGATAAATCTCATCTCTTATTATTTCTATCATAATGTATACAGAAAATAAAGATATTTATCACAGACTTAAATCTTCACTTACCAACTTTTTCTAACAGAATCAAGGTTAACTTGGATCACAGTATAATCAGGCATGAGATGAACAAATTTGTGTAAAGAGCTCTTCTATTCATGGAAGAAGGGATGTAGAGAGGCAGCAGAGCGGGACACTGAAGAGCATCGATTTCAGAGCCAGACAACCTATTTTAGAATTCTAGGTCACTGCTTACTAGTGTGTCATTCTGCACAAGTCACTGAATCTCTGCTTCATTTCCATCATCTGTGAAGTGGCAATAATAATAATAATAATAATAATAATAATAATAATAAGTACACACACCTTAGGGTTGTTATGAGAATTAAATGGGTTAACGTACTTATGCAAAGTATTCAGAACATGTGTGGCACAAAGTACAACCTTTATAAAATCTCTGATAGCATTATTATTGTCATTATGCATTTTGGTTTGCATTTTGAAGGATACTGTGTTTTGATGTATATAGGTTTTCTCTCTTCGTTTCTCTCCCACTCCTTTTCATTTTTGGCAGATATTGAAAATTTCCCTCTAGTACCCACTCTCCCTTCCTTCCTTCCTTCCTTCCTTCCTTCCTTCCTTCCTTCCTTCCTTCCAGTAATAGAACTTCTCCCCTGCATAACCAAGCTTGAGTAGGAACATGCTGGTGATTTTTTCTTAAACTCCCTTGCCTGAAACTTTCTGTAAAGCTTTCCTTCTTCTCAATGTTTCCTCATTTCCTGGGGCTAGAATATAGATATGATAGTAGTGACCTAGCTTCCGCCATGGAAATACAAGCAACAGTAGGGGCCAGAAGAGAAATTAGATAGAAGGAACCTGATTCCCTGTATGATTCTGTGAGTCTGAGCCATTGACTGACCCTTGATCACTCATCTATATTTTGCCAGTGACAAAAAAAAAAAAACCAAAAGACTTATTTGAACAACTACATTTTAGATCTTTTTTTTTCATAGCAAGTAGCTTATACCCTGAGGAAAACATCTCTCTCTGTCTCCATTTTCCCAATAGTAGATTAAAAATAATCACTTTATGTTAGGGCTGTTATAAAAAGAGAATGTTTGGGGATCCCTGGGTGGCTCAGTGGTTTGGTGCCTGCCTTTGGCCCAAAGTCCTGGGATCGAGTCCCATGTTGGGCTCCCGGCATGGAGCCTGCTTCTCCCTCCTCCTGTATCTCTGTCTGTCTGTCTGTCTGTCTCTCTCTCTCTGTGTCTATCATAAATAAATAAATAAATAAATAAATAAATAAATAAATAAATCTTAAAAAAAGAGAGAGAGAATGGTAAAGAAAAGGTTTAACATGGAAACTGGCATATTATGCTACCGTTCTTTTATGAATGTAGAATCATTCATATTATCATTACATGATTTATTTGACTCTTTGTGTATATAAAATATTTTGCATATTTGCTTCTTTTCTACAGGCATTTTAGTCTTTCAAATTGAGTCTCCAAAAACAAGGAAAATAAAATTATGAGCTATATCATATATAATATGGTGCTGTATGAATTTGAAAGATCATGTAGTTCACTTCTCTTAAGTGGTTTTTGAAAAAAAAAAATGTTTGGTCAAATCAGCTTAGAATATTTTATAAACACTTTGCCCCACCCCCATCCTTGTGAAATTTTCAGTTCATGAGCATATTAACCAGAAAATTCCTACAAAAAGAAATCTGCTTTATAATTTGATAGATTATGTGGCAAACATAATACTTGGCCCATGAACACATTTTCTTTTTTGTAATGCAAATTAATATCACACAGGAAAGTATTACTAAGAACACAGTTTAAGAAATGATTATCTAGTCCAATACACATTTGGAAATGTGTAAAAGCATTTCATTCTTCTGTTTGTCACAACTGGGTAGTGGCAATGACATAGTGGGTGATAGTCAGGGATCTACATTCCCTCCTTGGCCCCAGCGACCAATATCTTGTCCACTGAGAAACAGTGATTTCTATTCCACTTCTAGGGACTTGTGGACAGTTGAAAGGACTGTTACTGATAAAGGACATGTGTTGCACCTTGAGACTGAACCCAGATCGGACCCCTTATCTGATATTTTATCTGGGGTGACATTTTTCTGATTTACATGTCATGATGTTGAGTAACTGTGAGCGAATTCAGAGTCCTCATGATATACATTTGCATATACAAGGTTCTGATAACCTTCCCCATTAGGATTTTTCTTAGTATTTATTTTCAGGTATAATATTAATCATGCTGGAGATATTTCAAGGCAAAATGATTTGGAATGTTAAGATATCTATATTTTCTATTTATTTATTTATTTATTATTTATTTATTTATTTATTTTTAAAGATTTTATTTATTCATGAGAGACACAGAGAGAGAGGCAGAGACACGGGCAATGGGAGAGGGAGAAGCAGGCTCCATGCAGAAAGCCCAATGCGGGACTCGATCCCGGGTCTTCAGTATCACGCCCCCAGCCAAAGGCTGGTAAAACCATCTCTTAACTATTTCATCTTTGTTTGGGGGCTTTGCTTCTCAAGGTATTGAAGGGATGCTATGCAAATATTTTGATATTTATGATTCTATTTTCAAGTTTCTATCTACTGGTTCTTTGTTGCTGTTATGCTCCTTAGTATTCTACAAGTTCCTTTAAAAAAAAGTTTTATTTATTTATTTTGGAGAGAGAGTGAGAGGGAGGGGTTGGGGAAATGGGAGAGAGTGAATCCCAAGCAGACTCCCCGCTGAGCATGGAGCCAGATGCAAGGCTCAATCTCACAACCCTGAGATCATGATCTGAGCTGAAATCAAGAGTTGGAGGCTTCACCAACTGAGCCACCCACGCGTCCTTCTCTTAGATGTTCTTCCTACTACTGGGATAGGAGAGGATTAGAATAGAACGAAGGAAGAATATATTTAGTGTAGCTGTAACAATTTTCACCAACCAGTATTACAGCCAAGTAGTGAAAAATCTACCATAATATTTCTAATTTTGCAGACAAATTAAAATTCATGTACACTTTTTATTTTTAAGGAATGGAACAAAATACTTTAGATATTTGCATCTAAATTTTCCTGGTATGATGTAATTACAGAAACTGATATTAACCTTATATATAAGTAGTTCTATAAAGTCTAAGATGGCAAATAATAGCTTTATAATAATTTCTCAGATAGCAATGACTTTGCTATGACTCAATGACAAAAATGAAATGGCTTGTCTGTTGAAGCATCATAGATTCTTCCCCTTTTATAATGTTATATATGCCTGCAAGCTTAGTTCACCCCATCACCATCCTCTTTATAACATAAAACCAACTGACAAGGCAAAGGAGTGATGCCCCCATAAAATGTCCTGAAACTCTGCTTACCATTATTAATAGCAAATGATTTCTTTTGAAATAAAAGAGGATGTCAGGCTATTATTGGTTATCCTTAAGTCTTTTCAGTTCTCTTCTAGAAAGATGGTTTTCCAGGACAGGTTATTAATTAAAGGGCTTGGGTTTTTCCCCTTTCGTAAAACATATCAGAGAAAATTTTGATGAGCTATACTCTGTAAAATTATGAATTAGTGACATTTTTACACTGCTATCATTTATAAATCACAATTCCAGGTAATAAGGCAATATCATAATTTTAAGCAAGGATTAAAGATTAGTAATGAGACCTATAAAATAGCTAACATTAATGGAGACGGTTCTTTTGACCTAGGGCCTCCAGCCATTCCAAAGTCAAAATGCTAATCAGTTTTCTCTTGAGTTGTATGAATAAAAAAATTTTATTATAGAAAGTGGAATGCTGGAGATGTTTCTCTTACTACATAGCTTAACTCCCTAATGAAGTCTTATTTTGCCCTAAAATAACAATCCTCAAAGGAACATTATTTTTGTGAATGTTGACAGAAATATACCACTCGGCATTGATCGATCATCATTGCAACTCCTGGTAAATTTTGCTTTCACTGTCCGCACACTGGCCATTTTCCTATCTCAGCTAGATTGGTGGGGTTCAAGTTTGCCATGTATTATCTGCTGAACAACTCGATTACTTATTAGGTAGAAATATTCAGGCTCTCATCAAGTCTAGAAAGAATTGTGTAATTGGGTAGGTGGGAGGAAAAATAAAAATGTAACTAAATCACTCATTTTCCTATTCTAAGAAGTCTGGTTTTCTTCTCTGAAATCACAAACTTGCTTTCTGTTCTCCTTAAATATCTGTCATTAAGATGGAAAATAAATACTTGCAGTTTCACTCATGATTCTTTCATTTGTAGAGCCCAATGACAGATGGAAAAAATTTACATAGAAAATGAAACTTTAACTATGATTAAGAGAATCAAGACGGGGAATTTGCCACATCTACCTTCTCTTATTATGGCCATTTATTCTCGTGTCCTCTTTCTTCATAATCTGTCATTATGTTGGATGGATGCCTCTATATGACACACAAGAACTATTATAAAACTGACAGCATTGGAATAAATAAATCTCGTTCCACAAAATGAAGCTATTAAAGGATGCTGGAAAATAACATTCCACTAAATATGAGTGCATAATATATTATAGGCAAGTTTATAAAACTGCAATGTGTATACTAAGCATAAGTGTCTATAAATTTCTTTAGTTCGGAAAACTGAAATATTAAAAATATTTTTTATTAAGCAATATATTCCTTGTTTTCATATACGTATTAATAAGTCATTTGAGTTTCTAAGTCGGCTATATTAAACACTGGCATAAAACACAGTAGGTAGAAATGAAGAATTTAATTATTTAAATGGTTTATTAAATGGTTAATACTGGTTAAACAGTTTATCTAAATCATTATCAGGATTGAAGAGGATCTGAATAGAGTAATAATAAAAAATTCAAACAGCATGAAAAGTCTCTCTTCTGTTGTAAGGTAGATCTTAATACAAAAATTTATGACAGAGGTCAGCAGTGGAGGGATTGAGCTTTGGCCAGGAATCCTATGCTTCACTGCTTTACAAGGAAGAGCACCATGTGTGGTAAAGTGTTTATAAGGAGAGATACCACGTTTGTTACTGAAATTTTTTGAAGAAAAACACAGTCACTCATTTATAAATATATATATAGGCAAACACACACACACACACACACACACACACATATATATATAAAATATAACTTAAAATTACAATGTTATTCTGTCATAATTTAATTCCATTAAATAATTTCACTGAGAAATATGCATTTATATATATATATATATATACACATATACACTTCACATACACATACACATACACACATACACTTCAAAGTGTTAATTTACACATACACACTTCAAAGTGTTAATTTAATACAAATATTTCCAGGGATCCCTGACTGGCTCAGTGGTTTAGCGCCTCCTTCAGCCCAGGGTGTGATCCTGGGGTCCCTGGATCGAGTCCCACATTGGGCTCCCTGCATGGAGCCTGCTTCTGCTTCTGCCTGTGTCTCTGCCTCTCTCTCTCATTCTGTGTCTCTCATGAATAAATAAATAAAATATTAAAAAATATATTTCCAAAGGTAAAATTCACTCAAAAACTTTTAATTTTTATATAGTCTTTTGATCATAGAGACATCAAGGTACCACCATACATAGTTGAATTCTATGACTCTACCTCATTGCTTCATGGTTAGTTTGGCCACTTTTCCCTAGTGTTCAATTTCAGACTCTCAGTGTTATTGTTGCACCTGAGGCACTCAGTCACTTATTGTTTCCCAGTGATGAATATTTAGTTTTACAAAGCAGGATGATACCTCAAACGCCTTATTTTTGTGCAGACAAATACACTTGAAAGATCTCCAAATCAATCAATGAATCAGTCAATAAATATGCACCTGGTACTAGCTGTAGGTCTGGCATTCTGCTAAGCAAAACAAAGTGAAGGTAAGAATTGAAGAAAAGGAAAGATTCACTTGTTTCACTTATGTATTTTATATGCTGTATGCCTTACTGCTTACAACAAATACCCATACAGCACATCATGTGTTGCAGGTACTGTATTAGTTACAAGGGATAAAGTAATGAATATTAAAAGTTCTCTGTATTTTAGAACATATTCAGCAATTGAAACCAACATCACTTAGTAGCAGAAGTAAATATAATTATTACTGAACTGGACTACAAACGGGATTCTATGAATATGTTTTGAGGAGACACCACCTACTCTAAGAGTGAAAGGACTACAAAAAGGCTAATTAGAAAAAATAAAAGAGGGTGTACTTCTTGGGAGCTGGATGGGGGAAGGGAGAGGGAAGAGGCTAGTGTGCTAAAAAGAGTAAACCAGTTTTTTTAAATTGATTATTTTACAAGTATTTGTCCACTTTCTACAACATACTAGTTATTATTCTAGGTCCCGGGGAAACGGCAGTGAACGGGACAAGAATCCATGTCCTCATCAGAGTTTATACTCTAGTAGCCAGATGTACAAAAAAGCAACTATGTACATACAGAATAAGAGATCATGATAAATGTTATAGAGGAAAAAAATCAGAGGAAGGACTTCTGGAGCTCTGGGAGAGGTGCTCATTCTGAAGAACACTGTCAATGAATGATACCGTCAATGGTAAGTTGCCATTTGAGTGACCAGAGAGAAGTGGGTCTAAGCTATCGGTCCACCTGGAGGAAGCGCATTTCAGACAGAAACTGCAGCAGTGCTCTCTCTCTCAGGTAGAACAAACTAGAGTATAAAAAAAAAAAAAAAAAAAAAAAAAAAAAAAAAAAAAAAAAAAAAACCAGTCAGGCCAGGGCTACTGAGCTAGTGGAAGAGGAGAAGGAAATGAGATTAGAGAGACAAGTGGAGGTCAGGCTGTTCACAGCTTTTGAAGTCATTTTGAGGACTTTGGTTTGTACCAAAGTAAAAAACCAAAGAGAACAGAGAGACTTTGTGAAGTTCTGAGCAGAGATTCTTCTTTATGTGACTTATGTTTTAACAGTTTTAGTCTAACTACTCTGTCAAGCAAAGGCTATGGTGGGAGGAAAAGGGGCAAGGGCAGGGAGATCAGTGAAGAGATTATTACAGCAATTCAGGAAAAGGATGACTGTGGCTTTTATCAGAGCGGCAGCATGTGATGGTAGAGTTGTCCAGATGAATGCAAAAATTTGAAGTCAAGAGAGAGTCTGACTCTTGTGAAAATCTGACAGAAAGCCTTAAACAACTGGTTCCTATGCAGCAAGTGAAAAGCTGGTAAGAGAAAAAGACCAGAGGGCTGGAGAGAGGGGCACAACCTACTTCACGGAGAGTCTTATAAGATCTACTAAAGATTTTACTCTGAGTGCCCTGGGAATCCACTGAACTATTTTAAACAAAAAGAATTAATAACTTAGCCTCTTAAAACAATGAGCATTTATGATCGCCCAGCTTCTGTTGGAGGAGTCCAGGCACTATATAACTGGTTCCTCTGATCAGGGTCCTAAAAGACTGAAGTCAGGACGTTGGCCAGGCTATAATCTGTTCTGGAGCTAGGGATCTCCTAAACTCATTTAAGCATTTGGCAGAACTGAGTTCCTCACAGTTGCAGACTGAGGTCATCAATTCTGAGAGGCTGTCCCTCTCCACTGGACTTCACACCTTAGCTATTTGCTTCTTCTTGGCCAGCAAGAGAGTAATATTCTTTTAAACGCCATCTGCTTAGGTCAGGCTCTCCTATCACTGTCATGAACCTATAGTAAACCGATTAAGGACATCAGTTACACCTGCAAAATCCCCTCATCTTTGCCATATAATGTGACATAATCATGGAGTGATATCCTATTGCTTTTATCATATTCAAAATAAAGTTACAGGTATCACACTCAAGGGGAGGGAATAAAACCTCAGGTTGTGGGAATCTTGGGGGCCATTTGAAAATTATGCCCACTGGGTGGACAGATAGATAGGCTGATTGGTTAAAGTGCAGTTTGTATATTGAGAACACTGTGGTCTTTCCAGTCATTCTGGTCTGGTATTTTCTCTAGAGTAGATCAGAGTGAAACAAAGGGAAAATAAGACAAACTAAGCAGCAGTATGCCAGTTGAGACTTGTCTGCATTGGAAATTCAAATCCATTTAGAAGACCACTGATGAGACTTAGGGGGTAAAGGAAGGAAGGAGAATAAGAAATGATCCCTAGACTTCTGACATGACAACCGAGTGAATACATGGTGTCATTATACAATCCAGAAGACACAGGAAATTTAAATATGACTGAATGGAAGCAAGGGCAGAAAATAAGGAGGTAATTTATATATACATTGAATTTAAGGATTCTGCAGGATGTACAAATGGAAATGTCCTTTAGGCAGTTATGTATCTAGAGCAAAAATAGAGATAGTAAGTGGAGATATAGTGAGATAATAAAGTTGCCCAGGAATAATGTGTAGCATGAGCAATGAGAGACTAAGGGGCACCTAAGTGGCTCAATTGGTTAAGATCTGACTCTTGGTTTCTGGTCTGGTCAGGGTCTCATTGGTCACAAGACTGAGCCCCGTATCAGGCTCTGTGCTCAGCAGGGGGGTCTGCTCGAAGATTCTCTCTCCCTCTGCCCCTCTTGTGTGTGCACTCTCCCTTTCTCTCTCAAATAATATATATATATATATATATATATATATATATTTTTTTTTTTTTTTAGAAAGAAAAAAGAGATACTAAGACCACATATATTCATCTGATGGCTAAAGAAAGGGAATTCATCACATTGTTGGAAGACTAGGCAGAGGGGTAGGAGGAAAACCAGGAGAGTTTATTGCCACTGGAGGAAAGAAAGGGGGGAGGCTAGTTTTCAAGGAATGTGAAAATGGTTAGCAGTGTTAAATGTCACTGAAAGTGAAGTGAGTTTAAAAGCTGCTAGCTGAATTTGATGACATGTAGAAAATGCACGGTTTCTTCTAGAATAAATAAGGAAAAATAGTATGAGGAAAGTTAAATCTTACCTCGTGGAAGTAAGAGGAAGAGGTAAGTATTTGAGATCATAAATGCAGTTTCTTCTTTCAAGATACTTGCCCATGAAGGATAACTGGAGGGGTAACATGGTTAGAGCTAACCTCCAAGGGCTTTTGTCCCCCAAAGACGCAAGGTGCTTGAACATTTACGATGGAGAAAAAAGAGAAGGACTGAAGTTACAGGGGAGAGCAGAAATAATCAAAGAATGCAATCCCAAGAGGGTGAGAGGGGACTAGGCCCACAGCATAAGTAGAAGATTTGGATTTAGATAAAGCAGGGACCCTTCTTCAAAGGAAAATAGCAAAGGCAAAATGATTATTTCAGATGCATAAAACAATTTGCAGATTTTCTGCTGAGAAGTGGAGGTGGTTTCCTTCTAAAGGTTTCACTTCCTCTTATCCCCTCAGGGAAGCAAGAGATGTCATATGCCAAGAATACATGTTTTTAGCATTAACTAATTCTCTCTTAGGTTTCATTAATTATTGCATTTCTTCATTCATTCCACTATTGAATTATTTTCATGTCACAGGCCAGGTGTTGTGATAAGTTCGGGGCACATTGCTGAGAAGAAGACCTAGTACTCCTCTCAAGATGCATACTTTGGTAGAGGTTAAATTGTAGCAGAAAATGAAAGAACTATGTAGAATATTCTAGTACTGATAAAAGCTTGTCATTATGGGAGGGGTATAACCTGGGTGGGATCAGGAAAGGAAAGTACTAAGATTTGAGGAAGGCATTGCACAGAGGTGAGTAGGTGGCTATGAAATTATTATGGACTTAATATTATGGACTGTTTTCCCCCAAATTCTTATGTTGAAGTACTAACCCCCAAACCTCAGGATAGGACTATAGGGGCCGTTAAAGAGGTGATTAAGTTAAAATGAGGCATTAGGGTGGACCTTAATCCAATATGACTAATGTCCTTACAGAAAGAGGAAGAGACCCCACAGCTGTGCACACAGCAGAGAGAGGGCACGTGAGGACAAGGCAAGAAGGGAAGGCCATGTAAAGGCAAGAGAGAGACCTGAGGAAAAGTCAAATCTGCTGACAGCTTGGTCTTGGCCTGTAACCTCTATAACTATGAGGAAATAAATTTCTGTTGTTTAAGCCACCGGCGTGTGGTATTTTGTTAGGGCAGCCTTAGCAAAGTAATAGAAAGCGGAAGCTGAAACTTCAGTGTCACCTGGAGATCTCATTAAAATGCATATTTTGATTCAGTAGGGTCTTAGGTGAAAAGGAAAGTCCTGTATTTCTAACAAGATTGCAGGTGATGTCAAAGTTGGGGCTTTGAGTATCACTTTCAGTAGCAAGAGTCTAGAGCGGCACATCCAGTAAAGTAAGCACTAACCACTCATAGCTAATGAGCATTTTAATTACACCAAGTTTGCTTGTAGACATGCTGTTAAGTGTAAAATACACTCTGGATTTCAAGGATTTTGTATATAAACAGTAAAATATTTCACTTATAATTTGCTTATTACTGACTACACACTGAAAAAGTAACATTCTTGATATGTTGAGTTAAATAAGTAAATGATTTAAATTAATTTTACCTGTTTCTTTTTATTTTCCTTTAATGAGGTCCAGAAAAAAATTAATTACATGTGGGGCTCACATTATATTCCTATTGGACAGTACACTAACCTAAGGAGAGAAACCTCATCTCTTTATTGCCTTTCTCATGGAGTTCAGTTCTTTAGATTTTTGTAATGTGAGATATAAAGAATCTTGGCCACTGCTTTGGTTATGTGGTATCTACATACAGTGTAACATTATTCGGCCTTAAAAAAGGAAATCTTACTATTTGCTATAATGAGAATGAATCTGAAGGACATTACACCAGGTGAAATTCAGCAGGCACAGAAGGACAAATAATACATGATACCACTTACATGAGGAATCTACAGTAGTCAAACTTTTATTTATTATTTTTATTATTTTTAAAATTTTACTTAAACTCAATTAATATATAGTGTATCATTGGTTTCAGAGGTAGAGGTCAGCGATTCATCAGTCTTATATAACACCCAGTGCTCATTACATCACGTGCCCTCCTTAATGCTCATCACCCAATTACCCCACCCTCTACCCCTCTCCCCTCCAGCAACCCTCAGTTTGTTTCCTATGATTAATAGTCCCTTATGGTTTGTCTCCCTCTCTGATTTCATCTTGTTTTATAAAACAGTCAAACTTTTAGAAACAGAGTGGAATGGTGCTTCCTGGGAGAAAGAAATGGGGAAGCATTCATCACATGGTATACATTTCAGTTTTATAAGATGAATAAGACCTACAGATCTACTGTACAGCATAGTGACTATGGTAAATGTTACTATATTATATACTTAAAATTTGCTAAGAGGGTAGATCTTAAGTATTTTTATCACATCATCATCATCATCATCATCATCAAGATGGCAGGAGGAAACTTTGGGAGAGAATGGATATATTTATGGTATAGGTTGTGGCGATGGTTTCACTAGTCTATACATAGCTAACTCATTACGTTGTATACATTAAACATGTGCAATTTTTTGTCAGTTATACCTCAATAAAGCGGTTTAAAAAGATTAAAAAAAACATAAAAATATACAAATAATTCAGTCCATGCTGGAAAGTAACATATCTTTCTCCCTGTCCAGTTTTTTTTTAATTCATTCAGTGATCTGCGAAGCAGGCTATATAATCTTTTCCTTATGCATCTTGAGTTTGTGCAGATCTTTTACTGTGTCAAAGAAAATAACATATTAAATCATTATTTTTAAGCCCCCATTCTCTCTACTTTCTGTATTAATTTAAAGCTTTTCTTTGCTATTCCTTCTATGAAAGATGGAGTCTAATTCCTTTTGCCTCAACATGTTGGCCTTAGTAACCTGCTTGAATCATTCAAACAGAAGTAATTTTCTTGGATTTCTGAGGCTAAGTCATAAGAGATGTTGTCGCTTCCACTAGATACTCTACACACACTTGGTGTTGGAACCTTGAGTTCCAATGTGAGGAGTGGACTCTCATATCGAGTGACCACATGGAGAGGAAGCAGATCCCAGCAAGGCCTAGCTTTCTAGTTACCACTTCTGAGGAATGGAGTCATATACATATGAGCCAAAATTTTCTGGACGGTTCAGGCTAGACCAGCCACCAACTGAACACCATTGAGTGACCTCCAGCTAACAAACGTGAAACTCAAGAATCAACCCGCCAAACCCTACCTGAAATATTGATCCACATAATATGTAATTACGTGACTTGTTTTAATCCACTAAATTTAGGAAGTTAATTTTATAGTAATAGCAAAAGAACATCATTTTTCAAGGATACTGTTTATTTTGCCGAGCTACTAAGTTTTTATGTCTGGGCAGCATCATGGATACACAGAATTCAAGTAACTGTAACAGATTATGTGTAAGAGGCTGTCATGATGAGTGAAACTTTAGTGAGAAGAAGAAATGTGTAATGATATTTTGAAAGAAGTTCTGTAGTGTGATATACTATCTCATTCTCTCCTTGATGTTCTGATGAAAGTTTCAGTAAAGATTTCTATAGCTTTCCAATGCTTTTGGAAGGAGGCTTTTTTTTTTTTTTTTAATGTAAGGATATGGTGAGACTAAATTTAATACAGGAGACAGTTTTATATAAGTTATAAATAAAGTCATGAACCAGTATCATAAATAATCAGAAACTCAACACTTATGGAACATAGAATTATAAAATGATACCAGAGCTTAGAGTCTGAGCCCCTTATAACTATTGTTATGTACACTTAATTGATTTACCAACAGTTCTTAGCTTACTCTCATATATATAAATGCAATATATATATATATATTTATCATGAGCATATATATTTATATATGTATATTACATATATATATATATATTCAGTTGTACATTAGTTTTCCTTTAAAAATTTCCTATTTCTCTACTTATGTTCCTACTGAGATTAGGACTACACCTTTAAGCAGATAGCAATTCTAAACTATTATATGAAAAAGCCATTATATTTTAAGATTTGTCTTTACCTTGATCATTTCTCTGTCTTCTCCTAATTTTTTTTTTTTTTTTTTTTTTTTTTTTTTACAATCCACCTGCCTCCAAGGGCCTATCCTGCTGTGGCATCAGTGATTCAGTGATTCCTAGAATGAGACGTTCCTTTGGATTAAGGCCTTGCTTTCAGAAAGCCCTGGCTCAAACATAAATGTGATGGGATATAAATCAGACAGTTAGGATTGGGAACACAAAAAGCTTCAGAATGCACATTATTACTGCCTTTGAGAAGACAACCTGGCTTGTAAGGCTACAGTCGGGTAGCCACCTCCAAATAAAGTTTTTTTTTAAAGAGGGAGTATCACAAAGTTAAGTTCCAGAAGGAGTATTATTTCACTCTTAATAATGGTCGAGAATACAGGTACTCGGGACAGACTGAGTGGGTCTGAAACTTGCTTCACTCCCTTTTAGGAGAGTAATCTCAGGCAAATCACTTAACCAGCATGAAGTTCAATTTCCTCATCTGTAAAATGGGGACAATATTGCCTACCACAAAGGGTTACTGTGGGGATTAAATGAGATAAAGCAACGTTGGATGCTTACCATGCTAGAACATTTTAAGGACTTAATTTGTGACTATGCAAAAGGAATGCATTCTTGTCTTTTGCATGGTTTTCTTGTATCTTTTGCCCATTTTTATTCCCTTAAAGCCTTACTCTAACTTTGTCCCAGGTTCCACAATGTATTCTAAATCATTTTACTTTATTTGGCCTATTTCATTTTGACCTGCATTCTCCTTCTTATCATAAACACATAAAAGCTAGTCATGGCATTTGAGCAAAGGGAATAGATTCCTTCCAGTATTCCACTGGTTAAAACCTCATTCCCCTTGTTCATCTCCCCTGTACAGCTGTCATGATACATCCTTCTTCTTCTAACACACATTCATCTGCTGCCAGCTTATCTCCCAGAGCACCTTGACCCTCCTTATCTTACCTTACAAACCTGCCTTTTGGGCTCTGTTTTCTTGCCTACCCCCATTTTGCTACATGTCTAATCATCAGGAAGGGCATAGATTGAAACTAATTTTGTTTAAAAAGAAATCATGTGCACATGCAGTCTGAGAAAGATAGCTCTAGCCATACGAATCATGGAGAGAAAACACACATAAGTACAATTTCTGTATATTGCTATTTTCATGTAATAGTTTTATTTTTTGGATTTAATTTCCTCCAGTTTTAAAACTTATATGACTTCATTTAGATGACCTTTTTCTTATGTTTCTTTCAAGCATCAAAATAGGAAATAGGGTGTTTGCAACATGCTCATTAGCCTACTTGATGATGGATAGATTGACTTAAGATTTATGCTTTGAGGAAGAGGTGATCTGTTGAGAATTTCTCAAAAAAAAAAAAGTCTGCATAAATATATTGATGACATTACGTTAGAAGATCATAATTTTGGAAGACAAAATAACACTATGATGTCATGCATTACTAGTGCATAATATTTCCTGGCAAGGAGGTTATCTGTCTATCTCAAATATATGTAAAATCCTCTACCAGAACACTATCTGGAGGGTCTACTTCCTGAGGCTACTTCTGGTGCCAATCACTGTTTCAATCAGGATCCAGGCAGGTTCAATGATAGAAGAGATTACATGTCATAGATGTAGGCAGGGTTACAAGAACAGCAAAAATTACTGTGCTTAGGGTTGAAGGAGCAAGGGGAGAAAATTGTGTACAAAGTCGAGAGAGAGTTGTAGAAGTGAAAAGGGGGCCCCCTGGTGGAAGTTGTAGTTTTCAGGGAATAAAGGTACTGTTTTTTTTTTTTTAAAGAAACAGGTATATTGAGATATTTGATTTTTTTTCCCTACTTTTCATCTCTCTTAAATTGAGTTATTAAGTTTTTGGTGATTTTACACTATAACTGGCTTTATTGAAAATATTTCATTTGTTTCAGTATGTGACATAACTATATGAAAAGGGATAGAGATACATTTAATTTATATTTAGATATAAATGAAAGATATAGATTTTGATATGAGTATTATTTCATGCAATTCATAAAGAGAACTATCATGGAATTAGTAACTAAGGGAGATTATTTTTCTTTTCCTGGAAAATGTTGATAAACATTTCATAGATAGGCATTTGTTTGTGTATAGTAGGATTATGCTATAATTTTATCAAACAATAGAAAAGAGGGCAGTATAATCTTTTAATTAGCATATCAAGTGGAATATAATTTTCAGGTTGGCCCTTACTTATTGATTTCCAAAATGATTAACTGTTACATAGGAATGCATTTTTTTTTTTTGCAAGGACTCCTCTTTTTAAATTCCCTTTAAATAAAGTCTTTAAAAATGATGATCAAGGGATGCCTGTGTGGCTCTTGATCTCAGCTCAGGTCTTGATCTCATGGTCATGAGTTTGAGCCATGTATTGGGCTCCACACTGGGCGTGGAACCAACTTAAAAATGATCAAAATAATTGTCCTCATTACTTCTTTTGTAATTTTGGAACAAGGAGGCACATTGAAGGAGAAATAAATATTTAGAAAAGGCAAAGCACAGAATATAAATCACCCTGACTCTCAAAATCATTGTCTTAATAATCTTACTTTTTTATATTAATTTACCTCACAATTTTTCTAAAATGAGTGCCTATAAACATGTTTCCACTAAAAAAATACAAAATGGAAAGCTTTTCAGACTGTGAAATAAATGTACAATATGTTTTAGAAAAATAGTTTTGATACCAAAAAAATCTAACTTGAATTTTAGTTCACCTAACTTATTTAACTTAAGGATTAAAAGGAAAAACAACTATTTTAGTTAAAAGGCAGATTTAAGAGAGAAAAAAACCTGCTAACTGATAATTAGTAGAGGGAATTTTATCCAATCTTAAAAGTTAATTTACTGACTCATCCTTACCTTCAGTCTTTTTATAACACACACACACACACACACACACACACACACACACACTAATTCACACATCTTATCCAATCTAATTAGCTGGTGACTTGTGCAATATTTAACACAGAAGACAAGGATTATATTGGTCTTAATTAACAGGTGTTTTTGAGCAGCTTTCATATACTAAGCACTGAGCTGGTCACACAAAGGGGAGGGGGGAACCTATCAGTCTAAAAGACAGTTTAATTATCATAGATGGAGTTGGGTTTGTGTTTCTAGGGTTGCCTTGTGTATTAATCTGCAGAACAGTTATTTTCTTCATGTTTATATTCTCCTGGCAACCTATCCAGATTTCCAGAAGCTCATCTACATGCAAAGGTACTTCATTCCTCATAGTCTAGCACCCCGTGTTTATCAGAGTCTGTTAAATGTGCTTCTTGACAAAAGCAGAGCTTTCAGCTTAGTGTACTTTTTAAAAAGTTTTCTTATACCAGCATCTTAACAGTCCTGAGAGCTATAGGAATAAAATCATGTTTGATTTCTCACTCTCTCCTTTGACTTTGTCATTCAGTCCATCACTATCTTGTCACTTTGCCCTTTGGGACACTGCTGAGACCCACTCATTATTCACACTGCCACTGTCTTTATCTAGAATTCATTTACCTTGTGCCAGGGCTACTGAGACAGCCTTCAAGGTAGAGACCTGTCTTCAACCTCTCTCCTATCCAATTTATTCAACCCTCAGCAACTGGAATTATTTCCCTCAAAGCAACATGACCTTCCTTCTCATTATCTCGAAGTAGCTGCCAGCAGTGTTTCTTCTCAAGTCTAATCTTTTGATCCTTGCCTTCTAGGAGCTTGACCTTTAAGTCCGCTATTACCTAATCTATTTCACTCTTGCTTATGCGGTGGGTCAGCTCTTCAGGACAGACCTACGTACTAACCTCTGAGCACCTACCCCACTCAGTGAGGCACTGGGGTGTTCTTCTTCCTGTGGAATTGGCTTCTGGCTATTAACTCTACCTTTTCGTTCAAAACTCTGTCCCAGGCTCAGTTTCTTCAAGTTGCTTTCTTCCAATAGGTTTGTGTAGTTTAGTAATTTAATCTGATTTGCTTTTCAAGTTTTTATTTTATGTGTCTCTAAACAGATGATTACTGAATTCCTGTAATGTATACCAAAGACATGTGTCAATAAACAGGAATGGGATCAGTAAGTGAGATCCAACCAGATTTGTAGGATTCTAAACAGCTCCCACGTTGCCCCACAAAATGATTTTAAGAATCGGTCTACCTCTAAATTGGATCCATACCTCAAAGGTTTGAGTACTTAATCTAAGTTTTTTCCTTCTGTCATTGCCTTTAATTTTAAAGCTTCAATCTTAATATATTACCTAGCATGTATTTTGATCAGGATGGCATCTGTTGGGTTCTTTAGTTTGAATATTAAGCTTTAGACATGAAGTTCATATTTTAGATATCATAACATCAAATAGCTTTTTTTTTTTCAAGAGTACTCATCTTTATAGTGTTTTTCAGGGATGAAACATAAAAAATTAGGCAGAGTTTCCCTGGCCCTCTTTGGCCCTCTTCTTTTTATGTGCTTGGATGGACTCAAATCCTCTAAAGCTGTCATGACTCAGGCTAGATACGACAAGTCTTCCACAAATTTGAGAGTCTTACTTGGCAACCCATCCCTCCTTCACCTCAGCCTCTGATTTTAGGTTTCTGAAGCAGCCTTAAAATTAAGCACAAATTCATTTTCTCTGTAGTAGAAGGTGATCAGAGTCTCAGGCAAAGCTTGAATAGTTCTTCTTGACCAATTTTATGCTATGTCTGGCTATGAACAGCTGAGCAGAATTGTTGTGAACAATAATGATGCTGATGATAAGAACAATCGCTACCATTTATCACACAGTTTCTGTACAGGGCTGACCTCCCACTGAGGGTTTACAGGAAAGTTTCTGGCATTGCACTATGTGCTTGGCACACATTACAACATTTAATCCTTATAAAACTCCTAATGAGGCCATTTAACAGGCAAAGAAACTGGCGTACCAAAAGGTTAAATAACTTAGAAAGGATCACACTGTAACTAACTGAACTAGGTTTAACTGACTCCAAACCCAAGTCCTAAAAGGTATCCTAGGAATCCAAAATATCAGACTATCTGGACATGATGATGTATGAGAAAATAGGGGAAAAAAATCTTGGAACTTATCCTTACTGGAAATTCTGAGAGCTTGGTAACATTATCTGAACAGCATAGCAATAAATATTTGAAATTAGGGAATAATTATAGGTTTGAAGAGGGAAATGCAGTAGAATGAAGCAAAACTGAACTAATGGTTTAAGTGATCATCTTTTTAAGGAATGATTCTGTTCTTATACTGACATAGAGACACACATACAGGCAGCAAAATATATAAAGTTCTTATCAGATACTCAGAAAAGATGTGTTTCTTTTCGGAAAGTAGCCACATGTATCGCTTCTTTGAAACAATGGACATTATTTCTACCACATATAGAGAACTTGGCCATACTCTGCAAATAGTTGCGTGATAATAACTAATGCCAGATAGATAATTCAGAAAAATGTGAGACTATTCTATGTGTGTATTTGTATGCGCTGCCAACGGTTCCTAATGGAATAATTTGTGTTCTTATTTATTTTGAAAGGCTTATTTTAGGTATTTCATTAAAACCACCAGATTAAGTATCTCATAAGAATGACTAAGAAGGAGAGGTGAAGGAAAAGGAGTAAATATACCTACATGATTATTACTTTTTATACCTTGTTATGAGAAATGAAACTAACCACTGAATTTAATTAGTAATTGCTCTAATCTACTCTACATTAATTAATTATATATCCTAAGTACAAGTAGAGCACAGTTTCTGCATTATGTTTTATTTACTTCTGTCAAACTTTGGAAAAGAACCAAAACTCTTAGATACAGAATCAATGATTCTGCTTTCCTGGACTCTGAAGCTTAGAGGTTATATAGGACAAAATTATTTGCAAGTGTGAAGTTGATAGACTCTTTCCATTCCATCTCTATGAGTACCGTATTCACATATGGACATATAAAAACGTATATTCATTGAGAAATTATCTCATGTATCATAGTAATGGAACTTGAGTTGGTTCTACATCCATTAGTTGAACACTCCATTTCTTGCCAGTTGAATAAAAGTTTTAAAGTTTAATAAAAAAGTCTATGTCAAAAAAGTCTACGGCATAATTGATACTCTCCTTTTCGATTCCTAGTAAAAAGAAATCTGTTATAATGAAAATATCTCCTTGTGTTTGTCTTTCTCTGTGTGTGTGTTTAAACAAGAACTAGGCCCATATAAGATAGTCATAAAAATCATTTCTTAAAAGCAAAGAAGTGATTAAAAAACCTACCTTTACCCAAAGACAAGAGAAAGGACTCCCAAAGGCCAAAATTATAATAATTTGAGCAAAAATAGAGTCATATCTACTTCCCTTTACCTCCTATACCTTGTACCTAGTTATGTACCAGACAAACTTCTATTCCCTAAGCTTTTTTAAGCTAATGCTGTGTGGTGGATATTGCTCTGAGTTTTGTGTATACAAGCAAATATAATAAAGTTGTTACCTTTCAAGAATGTAAAAAATGTCATGAAATTATTTTCAAACTTGAAGTAGCCTTTCAGCTTGGTGTGACCCCTGAGTGCAAGATGGATCACCAGCATCTATACTATAACCACAAACCAAAATTCACCCGTGGCTCTTTCTCTTGTTCCATCAGCTGAAAACTGTAGGGTCTGATCCAGCAATACTTTCTCAATATGTGCCACTAATGTAAGTATATGAAGGACAGAGGCTTCAAGCTGAACTAAGTAATGTTTCTTGAATGAATTATCTAAGATCATCTACCTGACTAAAGAAACAGTCCTAGACCTTTGTGTGTTGTCATCTTCTTACAACTAAAATAGCATGACTTGGTATCAGGATAAAGTTGGGAGTAGAAATTACATGGAAGCAATTACATGGTGGTCATACAGATTTTTTCAAGATCATTTATCAAAATAAAAAAAAAAAAAGAAAAGGAAAAGGATAAAAAGAAGGACATTCTCATGGGAATTACCAAATATGAAAATTGCCTTTAGGAATCTTGTCTCATTTCAACTTTGAAGGTTATCACACTCCTCATATAATTAGATTTTTTTTCATCTCTGTTCACATTTCATCAGTAGAATGCCAGCCAGTTACATATTTCACTTCCATAGTACGTACTTTGTTTAATAGACAATATAGTCTGAAATATTTTACTCTGAAACATTATTAGTCTTTAGCTTAAAAGCACTAAATAACCCACAAAGAAATTCTTCTGTAATGGCTACTATTTTGTTCTGATTTGCCTATTGCAACGCAGACTGGTAGTCCGACATTGCCTACAGAGGTTCTATTTTGTATAATGTAATTGAAAATACTGCTTTGTAATCTCAGAATTTAGCATAGACATAATTTTCTTAATGTCATTTAATTGCAATGCCATGAAAACCTCTAGGGATAAAAATATTAAATATTTAATTTTAGAAGACACAAGCTATAGTCTACAAACATAATTACCCAATGGTATGTGACATATTTGTATCTATTAGACATTCTTTTAAAATTCAATTCATTTTAATAAACGTGTATTGAAGATAACTAAAGGCATTTTCAGATTATTTATATGCTCTCTATCCTTGCTCATGGAGTCGATTGATATTTTTCTGCTTATCATCAAATTGTATGAAATTTACTGTTGTGACTATTTTAGTACTTTAAGAATTTTAAGACTCATTATTTTAATAAACTTGAGATTCTTTAAAATTGAAAATACTTGCTCCAAGATCAAATATTGATACATCTTTTTCTGATTATATTCTTCCACTTTTTTAGAATTGAGCATGACATTCAGAAACTTGGTTAGCTGAAAACGATAAAAAGGGCAAGGGGACACCTTACCTCCTCAGTAGTGAGAGATTTTTCTCTCACTACTGACCTTTTCATGAAAGAACATGCAACACTTTCTAATTATGTATCCATTGCGAATGCTCTACCTCTATGATCAGTAACCATTGTAAAAATCTAGGAAGTTCAGCCTGCACTTTATGGGAGAAAAAAAAAAGCATCCTAATGTTACATATTTCCTGCCTTAGTTTTGTGTGTGTGTGTGTGTGTGTGTGTGTGTGTGTGTGTGTATATATTTTTTTTTTCTACTGGAATCTCAACTGTTATTGCCAAAGTATGAAATCATATACATCTGCTTTATGTTTAATAATGGAAATAGTTCAACTATCCTTTTAAGAGCTTTCTGCAATAAAAGAAATTAGTTACAGAAAATAGAGATGGAAAAGAGCTTTCAGTAAAATAACCTTTTTAATTTTTGAAAAATTTCAGTGTGAAATTTGATATTTTATTACAACCAAATTCCATTCAGTATCATCTTTGAATTGTGACGTGGCACTAAAAATAAGTTTCTAAGTTTTAAAATACGTTTTAACTGATCTCACCATGTTTGTTTTTGAACTTTGAGGAATACATGCAGGAGGTACACATTTGAGTATGGATCTTTTCTTTTAGTTTATATATGTGAATTTCATTCATGTTGTTGTCTGTAGCAATGATTTCTTTTTTATTGCATATGCTATTTCACTTATGAATAAACCATAATTTATATATTCCTTCTACTGTTGATGAGCATTGGAGCAGGACTGTTAAATAGTCATGTCATGAAAATTCTTATATATAACTTTGTCTTTTGGTTCATACATGTATGCATTTTTCTAGGGTATATATGTAGGAATAAGAATTGTTTTATACAGAATGCAAAGATTCTGATTTAGTAGATACTACCAAAAAAACTCCTCCTAAGTGACTGCAGTAATTTATATTCTTATGAATAGTTTATAAGACTTTAAATTTCACCACATCCTTGGCAACACTCATTATTGTTAATTTAAATTTGCCAGTGGGCAGATATTTTTAATATCTCATTGTTTTATGTTCTATTTTCTCTTATGACTGAATAGATTCATAACATTTTTATGTACTTATTATTAGAATGTCCTCTTTAATAAAGTGCCTGTTCAAGTATTTTGCTCATTTTTTTTACTGAATTTTATAGAGTTGCCTGAAATGTTTTTATTGATGTGTAGGAGTTACTTACATATTCTTAATATTTGTCCATTATCATACATATGCATTGCAAATATCTTCTACTCTGAAACACCATCTATTAAATTTTTTTTATGAATAGAAGTCCTTAATTTCAATAAAGTTAAATTAATAGATAGGTTCCACTATGGTTAGTGTATTTTGTATTGTTTTTAAGAAATATTTTCCTACCTTAAGAATATGAAGATATGCGATCCCTGGGTGGCGCAGCGGTTTGGCGCCTGCTTTAGGCCCAGGGCACGATCCTGGAGACCCGGGATCGAATCCCACATCGGGCTCCCGGTGCATGGAGCTTGCTTCTCCCTCTGCCTATGTCTCTGCCTCTCTCTCTCTCTCTGTGACTATCATAAAATAAATAAAAATTAAAAAAAAAAGATTATGAAGATATTCTGTTTTCTTCTAGAAGAATTTTTTTTACTTTTTATATTTGACTAATCTAGATTGATTTTTTAAAAATGTATTTTAGGGATCAAAATTCTCACCCTACCCACTTTTAAATGTCCAACTGACTGATACTTACTTAACCATACTTTCCACAGTGCACTGCTATGACCTCTAGTCATATATAAAGTGAGCATATGAGTGTGTGGGTTGGTTTCTATATTCTCCATTTGCTCATATGCCTGTTTGTTTATTCTTGACCAATACTACATTATCTTTATTACTGTAGTTTTATAGTGTAAGTCTTCTGAGTTTGTTATAATTCTCTAATAGTAACTTGTCAATTTTTGTCCTATGCTACATAAATATTCAAATTAACTTGTCAGTTTCCACATATCACAAAATCTGAAAAGGGTTTGATTGGGAGTGTTTATTATTAGTTAAATTTGAGATAATTGGGCATTTTTGTAATATCCTCTTCTAACACATAGACATGGAGTGTACTATTATTTGGATCTATTTTAGTGTTAATATTGCATGTAATTTACTAATCAGAAGTCTTCTGGTGCATTTGTTAAGTGTACTACTATGTATTTGATATTTTAGGATACTATGGTAAATATTTGATGTTTTAGAATAGTACTTTTTAAATACATTTTGTTTTGTTTTCCTATATCTCAAAGGATATAGGAGTTGCTGCTATATAGAGTATAATTATTTTTTCTAACATTTTATTATAAAAAATGCCAAATAAATGGCAAAGTTGGAAGAATTTTGCAGCATACACAAAGATTCTACCTTCAATATTTTTACATAATTGCTATCACCCATCACTTACATTATACTCACCTAGATTCTAAAGATAAAAAGAAAATACTGAAAAATGCCAACAAATGAAAAAGAAACCTATAAATATATACACCTTGGTAACCTGTGAAATATTAAACAAAAGAATGGTCTTAAAATCATTAAGAAAAAAAGACTGCTTTGAATTACTAATTGAATTAGTCAATAAAAGTTCAATTAGTAATTATATTTAGTCAATAAAAATACTCTGCATCAGAAATTATAGAAACTAAAATATGTAACATGATATTTTCAATGTGCTCAAGGAAAATAATACACCCAGTTATTTTCAGATAAACAAAAACCAAGACTGTCTCAGGTGGACTCTCACCAAAACTAATTACAAATATGTAATTCAAGAAGAAAATAAAGCAACTTTATAGAGAGGCCTAAGGTGAATATATAAATAAAAAGCAAGAAATTAATAAATGGGTGCATGTAAATAAGATTAATAAGTTTGGCTGAATAGAAAAATAATGTTTAGTGGATATTATGGGCTGAACTGTGTTCCCCTCAAATTCATATGTTGAAGTCCTAAGCTCCATAACCTTAGAATGTGACTCTGTTTAGAAACAGGGAACATAAACAGGCAATTAAGTTAAAGGGAGTCAGTAGGGTGGACCCCAATCAAATTGATTGGTGTCTGAACATTATAAGAAATTAGGACACAGAAAACAGAAGGATGATCTTGTAAGGACTAGCAAAAGGTAGCCATCTGCAGGTCAAAAAAAAAAAAAAAAGGCCTCAGAAGAAACCAAACCTGCCACACCTCGATCTCTGGCTTCTAGCATCCAGAATTGTGAGACAGTAAGTTTCCATTGTTTAAACACCCTGTGTGTGCTATTATAAGAACCCTAGCAAACCAAATAGTGAGATTTTAAAAGTTCAAATTAAAAAATTCAATAATAGCACAAAAGTGATATGGACTAAATGGAGTGTTCTAATATCTTCATTATTCAAAAAAAAAAGGGAGTGAAGATACTAATTATCTCAAATTTTGATGAGTCAGATATTCATGTTTATATATGTAGGGCAACATCTAAAAGAAATCAAGTATTTATCTCCCAAATGACTAGAAGGAAATGTGTGTAATGATAAAAAAAAAAAAAAAGGAAAATAAAGTAAAAAAACAAAACAGAACGGGGAGGGGGGCAAAAAAGAGAAGGAACAATAGCAAACATTAAATAATACACTGGCATTTGTCCAATTATATCAACAAACAATGTAACTTCCATTTAAAAGACAAAGGCTTTTTTTTTGTCTTTTTGATTTTAGCCATTATGACAGATACATTATAGTTTTGATTTGCATTTCCCCATTGCTTAGGGATGTTGAATGAGTATGTGGAGAAAAAGAAACTCTCATACATTGTTGGTGAGAATGCAAAATAGTGCAGCCACTGTGGAACCAGTATGGTTCCTCAAAAAGTTAAATAGAAATATCATATGATGCAACAATTCCACTACTGGGTATTTTCCCCAAAGAAAACAGACACCAATTTGAAAAGATTATATGCACCCCTATGTTTATTGAGCACAATTTACAATACTCAAAATATAGAAGCAGCCTAAGTGCCCATTAATAGATGAATGCATAAATATGTTATATAATATATATGTTATATATATATATATATGTTATATAACTCAGGCATAAAAAGGTAAGACTTTGCCATATGCAACAACATGGGTGGACTAGAGGGTATTATGCTAAATGAAATGTCAGAGAAAGGCAAATACCACATATTTCCACTCATATATAGAATCTAAAAACAAAATAAATGAATAAACAAACAAAAAGCAGAATTAGATCTATAAATACAGAACAAACTGATGGGGAGGGGGGTTGGGAGATGGACAAAACGGGTGAAGGGGAGTAAGAGATATAAGCTTTCAGTTATAGAATGAATAAGTCATGGGAATAAAAGATACAAAATAAGGAAATAGTCGGAATAGTAATAATGTTGTATGGTAACATATGGTAGCTCCCTTGTGGTGAGCATAGCACAGTGTACAGAGAAGTAAAATCACTATCGTGTATACCTGAAACTAGTGAAACATTGTACACCAACTATAGTGCAATTAAAGAATGACAGTAAAATTTTTTTAAAAAGCTAAAGACTGGGGATCCCTGGGTGGCTCAGAGGTTTGGCGCCTGCCTTCAGCTCAAGGCATGATCCTGGAGACCCGGGATCGAGTCCCATGTCGGGCTCCCTGCATGGAGCCTGCTTCTCCCTCTGCCTGGGTCTCTGCCTCTCTCTCTCTCTCGTGTGTCTCTCATGAATAAATAAATAAAATCTTAAAAAAAAGCTAAAGATTGTCAGTCTGGCTAAAATAATCCAGCAAGATAATTAAAATAAAAACAAGGTTTCACTAAAAATATGGTTTGTGTTGTTCATTGAAGAAGTGGGTAAAAATTAGTATTAATATAGAATATTTGAACCATATCATTAACATGTTTGACTAAACTGACATAAAATATTGCACAAACTACGTGCATTTCAAGTACACATAGAATATTTGTAAAACTGGACCACATAATGAATTATAAGAAAAATCTCAAGCAATTTCAAGAATTTGAATCATATACCTTTGACCAAGTCATAAACCAATGACATAAAAGGAGTTTTAGAAAGGCTGTGTGTCAAACTTTTTTTTTTTTTAGTTTAAATGCATTTTATTTTCAGAAAACCTACATGACATGTTTTGTTTTTCTTAAAAACAATGCCTCCACCCCAAATAAATCAAGGTCAAAATAAATGGAGAGCCCAAGATGACATCAGTCCCATTTGTCTGAGTCCTGGCATTGTGTGGATGAAAAGCAGCAGCCAGTTACCACAATAGGTGATACCTCCAAAGTTAACAGCCAAATTCTTTTAACTTTTTTCCATTTCTAAATCATCCTTATAGAAAATCATATACAGGGTCTCACCACCCTCACAGTAGTCCAACAGAGCAACCATGCCATCTAGAATCATGTTTTCACCAATAAAGAACTCAGAGTTTTTTTAAATTGGCAAGAATGTATTTGATTCGTTCTGCAACCCCTGCCACAAAAGATTTTACTCTATCTGGCCTCTGTTCTTCAAGTTTGCCTTTGATTGATTCCATATAATCTTTGATGTACTACTTGCAGAGTTCTTTTGTGAAGCTGTTTTCCTGCAAGTGATGGTTCATGATAATATCAACACCAGTGACTATTGTGGTTTTGGTACCTTTGCCCTCAGGAGCTTCCATGGAGGCATTTTCATCAATGAACGAGTCATCAGTGTTACCCTCTGTCCTACTGACCATCTTCCCCTTCACCTCTAGGCACAGCCATCCGTCACGGCTGATGAGATACGGGTAGTGATCATGCCCACTGTTGGAGAGAGATGATGGCAGTGCTGGTTTAGCAGGAGCCAGAGCTCTGAGCCAGCATGGTGCAGTCAAAGCAGCATCCAGCAGAGGGTTGAGGAGACGTGGGAATGGGTGGGAAAAAGCTGTGCCAACTGTTTTAAAAATACACTTTTAAGTAACTTGTGGGTCAAAGAAGATTAAGAAAATATTTTAACCTAAAAGGTAATACAATATCGTTCATATAAAACCATTTGAAAAAGGAACAAACAAATGTGAATGCTCAGCCATATGGGGCAGACTGCAATAGTCCAAGCATTCAATTGACAACAAATATGAAAATCTGGAATTATTATTATTTTTTTTGGTATTTATTTATTTACATAGAAAGGAAGAGGGTAGGAGCAGAGGGAGAGGGACAAGCAAGCAGACCATGCTGAGTGCAGAGCCCCACCAAGGGGCTGCATCCCACCACTCTAAGATCATGACCTCAGCTGACATCAAGAGTCCAAGGCTTAAACTGAGCCACCCAAGGAGCCTCGGAATATATGGAATAATTATAAAAATCATATGTATGATGGCTACATATTGCTGAAGGAGCAATGAAGACTAGAAGAAGTTAAACTCAACAGAGGTGATAAATTTTCAGAGATGAGCTGATGTTCTGCGATTATCTTTCGAAGCATTCTGACTCTTGATTGCCTATCCTGGTTGCAGGTTAGAAACTGAATCTAAGCTTGACCCAGGCACAAGGCCACTGAGAGGAACAGAGAAACCAACTATGTTTCTGGAGGTCACACAAGGCTGGAGTAATATATTGAAAACTCTAGGGCCCTACACCTCTTGACTGATTACCATCTCAATGAAAGTTGCCCAGAAAAATACAGGATGCCCAATTAAATTTGAAATTTAGATAAACAGAGAATACTTTTTAAATGTACTTTTTAAATATGTCAAATTTTGAATGGGACATACTTGTACTAAAACTTTAATTGGCTATTTATCTGAAATTCAAGTGTACTGAGTGTCCTATATATATATATTTTTTAATCTTTTGCTTAGTATGGAAACTTTAATCTTAAGACATTTGCTGAATTCCCAAGAACTGGGAAGACAGAAACAAACAAATAGGAAACATTAAATAATACACTAGGTGTAAGAAAATTGTTCATATTATTTTTGTGATGTCTGAAAATCTGAAATTGCTTCAAAAATAAGTTAAAAAATAGTGCAAGAAGAAAGAATCATTAATGATTTCACAAGTCAGAAATTTATGGCAACACATCCATCTTAATTAAACACACCTCAGGTAATGTCAAAATTAAGCACAACAGAGAAAAAATAGAGTGAAGAGTGCTGAAGAAAAAAACAGTCCTCTATTCTGATACTAAGCCTGTTGGACTGAAACAAAGACTCAAAGTTTCATTCATATTCCTTGGTAGAATATGACTGAGATGGAAACAAATAAATATTTTGCAATTTACATAATCCTACGACTTATCCAAGAAGAGTTTCTGCTGAAACTTGCGTATAAACAAAAAATTGAATCTTGAAATATTTTTATTTGAAATTAATTTTTAGCATTGAAAACAACTAAAGAGATATTTATATATCTGGTATCAGAAAATATCTGACTTTTATTACCCAGAGAAATAAGTTACCTTCATAATAGTTAATTTTTTTCACTCTTTAAACATCTTAAGTGTAGGAATCTTTTTCTTTTACTAATAGAAACCAGGGTACCATATTCAGGGACTCATAATAATATTTGTATCCTATCTAGCATCTTCTTGTATACACACACACACACACATCCACACATAGAGCAAGAAAATTATAATGGAACTGAAATTGCCAAGTAAGTATAAATAACTAAGAATGACCTTTAAACTACACTTTAACTGTACTTGTAGTCACAGATTTACAGATAGACCACTAAAATCATCAGTGAGACTTCCCAAAAAGAATAATATACATTATATATTTAAGCTACCTTCAAACAAGGGAGGTCATTCTTTGCTGGCATGTTATGTGGTTTTATACCTTGAATCAAAAATAGATATGAAACAAATATCATGTACTAATTAGATTTTCAGGAACAGTTTTATAATATTTGGCATCAGAAACTGATGAGTAAGATGTAAGCAGTATATAAAGTCAAGGAGTAGGGAAAATTGACAGATTAGATTGAAAGCTGATGGAGAGCCAAAGAACAAGAGATGAAGAAAATATCAAATTTCTTAAAAGTCATCCAGAAGTTAGTTTGGCTAAGGGGGCTGACATTTTTAACATATAATAAGAGAAAAATGACATTGATAACAGTTAGCCCTGATTTATGCAATCTAAGAAAAATTACCTATAATATTCTTTAAGAATATCCTATAATGACAAATTCTATCTTTTTGTTTCTTTTTCTTACAACTATTTTTGAGCTCCTCTACTAAGCTAGGCCCTATTGTGAGCTTTGAAATCACAGCAGTGAATAAGTCAAGGAACGTTCCTGCTTCCACGGGGCCCATTTGCAATGAAGAGCTGCATACATTAATTTACTTTTATTTTTGAAGAACACCAATAGGAAAATAAAGAGCTGAAGGAGAAAGCATTGGAGGTCGGGCAGGGGTAGAACATTACTTTAGATAGTATATTCAGGAAAACTCTATGATGAAATAACTTTGGGGTTGAGGCCTACATGATGATAGGTGCTCAACCATGAAAAAACTGAAGAAAGAATTTGAGGGGCATAAAACAACTAACTGGTCCTTAGCTACCGAAGTAGAAATGATCTTGATATCAAACCACAACTGTTCTACCTTCAAAAAAATATTTTGGGATGGTGGGTGGCTCAGTGATTGAGCACCTGCCGTTAGCCCAGGGCATGATCCCAGGATCCGGGATCGAATCCCACATCAGGCTCCCTGCATGGAGCCTGCTTCTCCCTCTGCCTGTGTCTCTGCCTCTCTCTGTGTCTTTCATAAGTAAGTAAAAAGTCTTAAAAATGTTTAAAAAATATTTTACTTATTTATTTATTTGAAAGAGGGAGTGGGGCAGGGAGGGGCATAGGGAAATGGAAAGAAAGAATCCCAAGCTGACTCCATGCTGAGTGCAGAACCCGATGCAGGGCTCGATCTCACAACCCTGAGATCATGACCTAAACTAAAACCAAGAGTTAGACGCTGAACCAAATGAGCCACCCAGGTGCCTCTGTTCTACCTTTTCATGAGGATTTTCACTTAAGAATATTCATTTGTGATAGTTATTACTACTTGATTTCATATACAGTTTGTAGACTTGAGACTCTAGAAATGCAATTATAGCTCATACAGTGACAGCTGCCTTGTCTGTCTTGATATTCATCAAACAGCATGTCTTGACTTGATGGTTGGTTGCACTGAACAATCTTAGGAAAAATTTTCTGTACTAAAGGATTATTGAATATCAAGATTCATTTTCATTCTCCTTATAAAGACGTTTGAAACTTGAGACAAAAAATAAAATATTTAAGTTCACAAAAATGAGAGAGATGGCAAATGGAAGATATAATTTTTGTTTTGTCATTTATTTCATGTTTTATTTCTTGAACACTATTTTTCAAGATACTTCTTATTTAAAATATATATAATGCACTTTTCTTATGGAAATGAATTAATTAAATAATGCTTATAATCAATTCCTATTTTCTTTCATTTATAAACTTAATGAACAATTCATTTATAGAGATAATGGACAAATCTAGGTAACAGCTACTATATTTTTATTTTTATTTTATTTTTTGGTACTATATTTTTAAATAAAAGTACATTTAGTGGTTCAAATTGATGGCAATGATCTTTTAAAGATCTCAATAGTATCGCCATTATCTGTATTCTCTAATTTCCTCTTTAGTCGACAAATCTCATTTATCTGTTTCCAACTTACATGATCTTAAGTCAAATATTATGACTGAAATAAAACAAAAAAATAAAGAATAGTTGGAAACACAAAGAGATCTGGAAAAACCCTCAGATTTCACTATATCATATAAAAAAGTGGAAAAATCTTTTCTCTGAGTATCCATCACTGCCACACAGTCTTACACACATGAACAACAAACAAAACTGTGTGAAGTTTCTTCATTGTGTCAGCATAATAGAGGAAGTTGTCAGTCTTGTCTCTTTCATCTCTTACTTTTCACATATGGTTAACTGTCAATTACCTAACAGGTTCATCTCCTATATATGTTTATTCTTTGTCACTTTTCTTCTACCTCTACTTCCGTTGTCTTTATTTAGGAACTGGCCACCTCCCATCTGTTGGTCAACATGCTTCTAATGTTGTCTTAACTCCCTATTCCAAATCTATTCTTTGTAGCCTATCAGAGGAATCCCTCCTTATGAAAAATTATTGTGTCTCATTCTTCTTAAATTCCTCCAGTAGTTTCAGAAGCTCTGTGACTAAAATCTAAGCCTTTTAATGTGACATACAAGACTGTACAAAATCTGTAAGGAAGAATTGCCTGAATGAGCTTTTTTTTTTTCCCTCAAATTAAGACCTCTGATGCCCTAAACATTCATAGGTAAATACTCAGAGTTCTCTAAGTTCAAGGCAAGTTATGTATTTTTTAGATGAAAAAAGCACAGATTGACTAGAAAATTCAGTATCATGATCTGTGTGCTAGAGCATTTAACTAATATATCAGTGATAGGGTTGGTAAAAGCACTATGGGAAGACAATTCTTGAATTGGTACTTCAGACTTAAGGGGTCAGAGAAGGCTTTTGGAGATGTCATATTTAAACTGTAATCAAAAAATATAGAAGAACTTTTAGGAAGAATTGAGAGATGGTGACATGATGGAACAAATTCTAGAAGAAGAAAAGTATATTTTCAAACAGATAATATTTATGTATGTGCAAAGATTGTTTTTATGTTTATACCTCCATAACCTTTTTATCTTATAATAATTCATATTACTATTTGCATAATTATAGATTAAATGTTTGAAATTTAAAGCATTGTTTAGAGAAGGGATATACAGATTCTAGCTCAAGACCAATAATCCTCTTTGTAAATGAGGAAAACATTATTGAGCCTTCCTGCATTGTTCACATTATGAAATTTATTTCTAAATAAAATTCCATGATAACAAAATAATATATTTGAAAGCATTTAACTATTAAAATAAATTTTAAAAAGCATGGTAGTAAGACTTAGGAATGTATTAAAACTAAAAAAAAAAAAAACTAAAAATATAGGACATCTGGGTGGCTCAGTGGCTGAGCTTCTGCCTTCGGTACAGGAAATGATCTTGGGTCCTGGGATCGAGTTCTGCATCAGGCTCCCTACAGGGAGCCTGCTTCTCTCTCTGCCTATGTCTCTGCTGCTCCCTATTTCTCATGAATAAATAAATAAATAAAATCATAAAAAAATAAAACCGAAAATATTCTGAAGGGATATTAAATACCTCTTTATTTTTTATTTTTATTTTCTTATTTTCTCTTTATGATTTTCAAATCAGTTGTAGTTGATCAGTAGCAGAGTCATCAGAGAATATTTAGAAAGAAAGGAAACTTAGGAAAAGATGTGTAAAATATAAAAAACATCTGGTGATAGTAAGATATATTCCAAAATCTAAAAGATAAAAAAGTTTTCATGATTGGACTTTATCTTTTATTTTTTTATTATTTATTTATTTATTTATTTATTTATTTATTTATTTATTTTTACTTATTTTTATTTATTTTTTATTTTTTTGGACTTTATCTTTTAAAGGACAGAGGGTCTGAGGAAGATAGTAAAAACAGAGAGAAGTACAAATAGAGACGAAAAAAAGAAAAGAGATTTGTAAATCAACTAATTTACTTTTCAAATGGAAACTAATTTATTTTATTTAAAATTCTTGGGCACCTTTCTTCCACTGGTATTTGTTTTTCCAGCTCATTAAGTTTCTGAATGATTAATCTTTGCTCTCTAAGGAAAGAGAATGAGATTATTTGGTGAAGTGTGGGAGAGCTGAGCCCCTTAGGACATAGCTTAATCCAACAAGAAGGAACTTAGAGCTAAGGTTGTCATGACATTCTTAATAACAAAAACAGTGATAATATTTCTCACTGAGTTTTTAGTATACTATAAACACAGAATGAGATATGCCACTTATCTAGTGGTCTGGAATATATATATATAATCAATATAATATGCTCTATTGGTTAATGTTGGAATTGGAAAATCAATGAAAACTTCTCAAAAAAAATACACCAGAATTAAGATAACTTATTAGCTTATTTTATTTTTCACTTGTAGGAAAAAATCAGGAAAATAGTTTTTTTTTTCCCCCAAAGCAACATGTTCAGATAATTAAGGCCAAGATCTCTAAGTGCCAAATAAAAATGCTATTTTACAAAGGAATTAGTCCTAATATAAATTACCACGCCTTCTTTGGTAAATCACACTGAACAATTTTAAAATGTATAGAATTATCAAAAGTTAAGGTCTTCTTGCATATAGTTTAAGCCCCCTTACACCTAGTTATTATCTTAACCACTGAAGTTATGGGGGTATACAACAATGAAGAGGCTCTTAGCTAAATACACATTTAATTGCCACCTTTAGGGTGTTCCAGCTGATTACATGTATCTTGCTTCAGGAATTCTCCATAGACATCAAAATTCCTTAGGGTCTCTCTCTCTCTCTCTCTCTCTCTCTCTCTCTCACACATACACACACACACACACTCATACACCCCAGAAGAGCTACATGTTATACAGTAGCCTTAAGTAGCTTTTCTTGCTTCCTTTTCTCTGGTCTCTGTAATGATTATGAGTAGTTCTTTAAGTCAAGGATCTCTCTCAAGTAAACTGTGCATTCTTATTCAAAATTTTGTACCTAAAATGTTTTGGCTCAAGCACCTTGATGGCATAGGAATTAAGGATTCTTTTCTCTCAGCTAACACCCAACAAAACGTCAATTCCCTGAGATTTTTAATACAAGATTGTATGTTTTATTGATGTATCTTAATGAGGCACAGACTAATTAGACTGAACAGTAGCTATAAATGACTCGTAAGAACATACTGGTTTTTGCCTGGATATCAGCTTCATGATATTTACTGTTATTTTCCTTATTTTATAGATGAGAAAACTAAACCATAGGTGATTTATTTTGCCCCAAATCAGAAATTTGGCAAGTGGTAGAACAGGAATTCAAATTATGCAATCTGACTCTAAATCCTCACAACAGCCCTTCATTCATCCTTCTAGACCTGGCGATCAGAAGCAGAGACTAGAGGTGGGCACTGTTAAATTTCTTAATTTGTATGGAAAGTCTTGTCTAATATTTGCTGCCTGATGGCACCTTTCCTTAATGAAGAAATTCATTTAAAGAGCACAGAAAATCAGGAGCATATTACACAATTTATTGCTTGTATAGTATAAATTAACGTTTTCTTGAATTATTGAAATATGCAATGAATAATTACCGAATTATTGAAATTTTTAAAGTGTATAAGAATGCAAGCATAAATAAGACTACAAGTACACAGAACCTATGTTGCCATACTTTCTAAAATCATTTTTATTTTTTTCCTATAAAAAACTTATTTATGGATTTTTAGCAATCAATAAGAGTGTGGTATATTACAGTTATCCCTTCCTGATTCTTCAGCCAATGGTAGGAAGTTCCTCATGCATGGAATTCGACCAACTAGCAAATTCATTGCATCTGGAAGAGAATGGATGTACTGAGATACAATTTAGCTCAACTTCATCTATCAGATTATCACTGTTATTAGCAAAGTGTGATTTTATTTGTCCAAGGAAGGCATGTAAAGGCATGTTGAGAGCTACCAGGTGACTCTGGGACATTTAAGAAAAAAAAACTCTACAACGGAGCCTGTTTTCTTACTTGCTATGGATGATTTATTATTTTTTACACTCCATTTTTGATACTTGACACATGGTATTGTTGTCATTGTCAAGTTTCAATCAGCAGAAGGATAGCATATATAGCAATCTGAAAGACAAAATACGAGTGACTTTAAACTCCTTGTAGTTTTAAGTAGCAATTAAAGAATTCCAAGGATTCCATAAATAATTTTAGGTTTTTGGAAAACTTTTGGATGCTTTAAAGTTTAAAAATGTGAATTGTTTCCTTTTGTGATTGTATTAATAAATTCTAGACTTTCCTATCTTACCCTTGGGGAACAAAGTTCTTTTATATTTTTAATAGGTCATAAAACTGGAGTCTAAATTCACTGGAATATTTTACAGAAATCACTAGAAGACAAAATGGATGCCATATTGAGTCTGATCAAATGTCTCTCAAACCTCTTACACAGTCTCTTCTGCTGTGTTGAAAGGACTACCTTTAGTAGGGGATGCAATTATTCTTTATGATCTTGACCTTACAAAAATGAAGAAAGAGCCTGTGCCTTTCTTTGTGCTACCAGATGAACACAGAAGTTTTGTGTTTTGTCCTGATGGTCAAAGAAGTATGGGATTTTAGGATTGAGAAGAATCTTGAGAAAGATGTAGTTAAGAACTTTCTGATCAGTGTGTCCAATTACCTCATTTTGCTATGAAAATATCCCTACTTTTTAAATGTGTCATGAGGAAAAGAAGACTGGGAAACACTGTCTAGAAAACTCCCCTTTTATGTGGTGGAGCTTCTCTGTTCTCCTAATGTTCTTTTAAAAGCTATCTTGCAGATTATCATGGATGCGTGAATTCATATAAATCCTTTTGAATATGTTCGTATTTTGATGTCACACACACACACACACACACAGATTCTTTATTTACCAACATTCATTCACTTCTCCCTCTTTCTAATATCACATTTGGGCATCTTTCAACCTCATCCCTATTTCCTACTATATTTGTCTGGGATTATCCCTAAGTGTACCTCTTGGGTTGTGTTCTTATTGGCTATAGGCCAATTCAGGTCATCATAGCTGCCTGGTCATAGCAATAGGTCCAGGGTGCATATGTAAACAAAATCCTCCAATTAAGGTTAACTTGAAGAATTTTGCTGATAATGGCAGTGCACAGACCTGTCAGATGTTTTGTCTAAAATGTCTAAAACTATGTTTATTACCATTAGAGAAGACAGTCTGAATAGCAGAAGACAGATGCAAAGCATTGACAGAGATATGAATCTGTAGATCAAACCATAATATAAAGCTGGTCCCATCCTGCAGTTTTCAGTTACTTGCATGGAAAAGTTTCCCTTTCATCAAGTCACTTTCTTTTACATTTTAGTTCTTTATAAGCAAAACACATCAAAATATGTGATTTTTATTTCCTTGAAAACAGATTTCTCTTATTAATAAAGATGGCTTAGGTAGGATTAATGGATAGAATTACTAAGGGTTGGCTTAAAAATCATGTAGGTCAAATATTTTTAGGAATAAGAATCTTGTTCGTTGAATAGTCAGTCTTCCTTGCATTCTGGGGAGGAACTATATACCCAAAGGTATGCTAGATCGAGTATGGAATATATTAAAATGTAATTTATATTGCCTACCAGGCTTAGAGCCAAAGTAAGCCATCTGTGTATTTTCCACAACAATTAAACCTGACTAAAATCTTAAAAAAAGAAAAAGTGATGAAAGCTAGAACATTCTTGTCAATAAGATCTCAGAACAAAGACAAAGAGAGCTACACTCAGAGCCTACTATGAAGATGCCTTCAATGACCTGACTTGCCAACTATCAAAATGGGGGGCTCTGGAGCAATGTCGCAGTAAGCAGGGTCACCAAATATTCTAAGCACAGAGATGAAGGGAGGGAAAAAAGGAGATGGCTAGGCTTTTCTCTCTTTCTCTTATGGAATAGAGAGAAGAAGAGTTCAAAAAATGAAAAATTAAAAAGAGACCTCTGGATTTGTCCATTAGAAAGTCATGATAACGTTAGGAAGAGTAATTTCAAAAGTAAGAACATATTATGGTGAATGAGTGATTCAGATTACTGTGTTTACAATCATGAACGAGCATATGTTCATAGTGCTGAAGGTACTGATAACTTGATGAATCTCTCCTCTGGATACCAAAACTTAAGGAATAATCACAAGAGGATCGAAGTAGAATATTAGCTTTTTATGGACATTAAAGTGAACAGTTAATCTCAAATATAGGACAGAGAACAAAATGAGTTTTCCTAATATAGCCTCAAAAGTCTTGATGTAGGCACCTGTCCCTAAGAAAATATGGATTTGTAATGGGCACCTCAAACTCCTTATCCAGTCTGTGGATGGTCCAATTCATGGAGTGTCATGATTTTATTTTTAACTAATAGAATTTACTCCTTAGAACAATTTTTGGCTTACAGAAAAAAATGAACAGAAAGTAGAGTTCTTATACTCTTTCTATTTCCCATAACTTTTCCCATAAAAAATGTTTTATTTATTTATTTGTTTGTTTGTTTGTTTATTTATTTATTTATTTATTTATTTGAGAGAGAGAGAGAGAGTGTGTATGTGCAAGTGGGAGGAGGAGCAGAGGCAGAGGATCTCAAACAGACTCCACGCTGAGCACAGAGTCCAACACCTGAGGATAAATCCCACAACCTTGAGATAAAGACCTGTGTAGAAACCAAGAGTCATCCGCTCAACCCACTGCACCAATCAGGCACCCTAAGCTTCCTCATTTTTGACATTTTGCACTGATATGGTACATTAGTTATAATTGAGAGATCAATATCAATACATTGTTATTAACTACAAAGTCATGGTTTATGCTAGGATTCACTCTTGGTGTCAGAGTTCCATGGGTTTGCCAAGTGCATAACCTCCACCATTACAGTATCACATAAATAGTGTCATTGCCTTAAAAATTCCCCCATGTATCACCTCTTCGTCTTTCCTATCTTCTCTGCCCCCATAACCCTTGGCAAACATTTTTTATTGTTTCCATAATTTTGCCTTTTTCAGAATGTGGTATAATTGGAATCATAGAGTATGAAGCCTTTCAGATTGGCTTCTTTCACTTAGCAATATGTCTTCAAGGTTTTCCCTTGTGTTTTCATGGCCTGATAGCCCATTTATTTTTATTGGGAAACAATATTTTACTGTATGGACATACTATGGTATATTTATCCATCCCCCTATTGAAGGACATGTGGTTGCTTCCAATTTTTGGCAATTATAAATAAAGCTGCTAAAAACACTCATGTAGATTTTCATGTGAACATATGTTTTTATTCATTTGTGTAAATACCTGAGTGCAGTTGCTGGATTATATGGTTAAGAATATGATTAATTTTGTAAAAAAATACCAAACTGTCCTCCAAAGTAGCTTTACCCATTGGCATTCCCATTAACAATGAACAGGAGTTCTTGTGCCACATGCTCTCTAGCATTTTGTCTTGTCAGTGTTTTGGATTTTGGTCCTTCTAATATGTATGTAGTCATATCCCATTGTTGTTGAATTTGCAAATCCTTTTCTACACATATTGAGCATCTTTTATAGGCTTATTTGCCATCTGTATATCTTCTTTGATGAGATGTCTATTCAAATTATTTCTGCCTATTTTTTAACTGTCTGTGCTTTTTTTTTTTTTTTTGGTTTTAGGAGTTCTTGGTATATATTGAATATATGCCTTATATTAGATATATATTTTCAAATATTGTGTCCTAATCTGTAGCATGTACTTTTATTTTCTTTAAAATATATTTTCTACAGCAGACATATACGTGTGCATGCGTGTGTGTGTGTGTGTGTGTGTGTGTGCTTATAAAGTCCAACTTACACATTTTTACTTTCATGGATCATTCCATTGTTGTATTTAAAAACCTGTTGCCAGACTCAAGGCCATCTAGATTTTCTCCTACATTATCTTGTAGAAATATTATAGTTTGCACTTTACATTTAGGCCAATTATTCATTTTGAGTGTTTTTTTAAATATATAATATCAAGGTTAATTTTTTAAATAAATTTTTTTTTTTCATGAGAATGTCCCATTGTTTCAGGATCATTTGTTGAAAAGATCGTTTTTATACATTGGATTGCTTTGGGTTGTTTGTGAAAAATAAGTTGAAAATATTTGAATATATTTGAGTGGGTCTATTTTGGGGCTCCATATTTTGTTCTTTTGACCTATTTGTTTATTCTAGAAATAGTACAACATTGTCTTGGTTACTGTAGCTTTATAGTGCATCTTGAAGTTGGGTAGTTTCAGCCCCCTGCATTCATTCTTCTCATCCATATTCTGTTGGTTGTTCTAGGTGTTTTGCAGTTCCACATAAGCTTTAGAATCAGTTTGTTGATATCCACAAAATAATTTTCTGGTCACTTGATTGGGATTGCATTGAACCTCTAGATCATTTTTAGAAAAACTGGTATTTTAATAATATTGAGTCTTTCTATCCATGAACATGGGATATCTTTCCATTGATATATATATTTTTTGACTTCTTTCATTAGTGTACTATAATTTTATTCATCTAGGTCTTATAATATTTTGTTAGACTTATACCTATGTATTTTATATTTTTGGTGATAATGTAATGGGGTTATGTTATTTCAAGTTGCAACTGCTTGTTGCTGGTAGATAGGAAGTCAATGGACTTTTGCATATTAACCTTGTGTCCTGCAGTTTTGCTCTAATGGTTATTACTTCCAGGAATTTTTTGTCAATCCTTTGGCATTTTCTACATGGATACTATATGATGTGTTAACAAAGAGTTTTATTTCTTCCTTCCCCATCTGTATACCCTTTACTTCCTTTTATTGCCTTACTATATTAGCTAAAAATTCTAGTACAGTGCAAAATAATAGTGGTGAGAACATCTTTTTATTTTTCCTGCTCTTATGGGAAAAAATCTAGTTTCACACCAATACACATGAGGTAAGCTTAGGCTTTTTGCAGATACTATCTATCAAGAAAATTTTCCCATGCATTCCTACCTTCCTGAGAGTTTTTATCATGAATGGGTATTGGATTTTTTCAAAGACTTTTTCTACATCTACTGGTGTTATAATATGACTTATGTTTTTTAGCCTATAGATGTAATGAATTACCTTAAATAATTTTTGAATATTGAGCTGACCTGCATACCTGGAATAAATCCCACTTGATGGAGGTATATAATTCCTTCCATGCAATGTTGGATTAAATTTGCTAAGATTTTATAGGAAATTTTTGCACAATGTTTATGAAAGATATCACTCATAGTTTTTCTTGTGATGTTTTTTGTGTAAAGTGTTACGTTAATGACTCACTGAATGAGTTGGAAAGGTTATGTCAGATTTTATTTTCTGAAAGAGATCATAAGAACTCTTATCATTTCTTATTTAAATATTAGAATTCACCACAGAACCCAGATGGACCTGGTGCTTTCTGTTTTAGAAGATTAATAATCATTGATTCAATTTATTTACTAGATATAGGCCTATTTGGACTATCTCTTTCTTCTTGTATGAGTTTTGGTAAATTGTGTCTTTCAAAGAATTGATCTTTTTTCTTCCAACTCATTGAATTTATTGGCCTAGACTCATAAAACATATTACTCTTCTCCCCATTTTTTGTGGTAAAATATGCTTAATATAAAATTTATCATCATAACCATTTAAAAATGTACAGTTCAGTAGTATTAAAAACATTCATAATGTGTGCTACCATCACTACATTCCATATCCACAACTTTATCATCTTTTAAAACAGAAGCTCATTAAACAATAACTCCCAATTTTCCTTTCCCCTAGCCTTTGGAAACCACCATTTTACTTTCTGTCTCATAATTTTGATTCTTCTAAGTACCTCATATAGTGGAGCCATAGTATTTGTCTTTTTGTGACTGCCTTATATATAATTACATAAATTATATATATATATATCCTAAAGGTTCATAATTTTGTAGAATATTGCAGAATTTCCTTCCTTTTAAAGGGTAATATTCCATTGTATGTATATACAACATTTTGCTTTGTATTTGTCTTTTTGTGACTGCCTTATATCATTTAATATATATATATATATTAAATAAAGGGTAAATATTAGGGTATATATATATTAAATAAAGGGTAATATTCCATTATATATATATATATATATATATATATATACAGCATTTTGCTTCTCCATGCACTGCTGATGGACACTTGGGTTGCTTCTGTGTTTTAGTAATTAAGAATAAAGCCACTATTGACATGGTTATACAAGTATCTCTTTGTGACTTGCTTTCAACTTTTTTGGGTATATGCCCAGAAGGAGAATTGCTGGATTATATGATAGTTCCATTTTTAATTTGAGGAACATCATGCTTTTTTCCACAGAAGCTGTATCATTTTACATTTCCACCAATAGTGCATAAAGATCAAAGTATTTCCATAATCTTTTCAACACTTGTTTTTTGGTTTTTGATAGCAGCCATCCTAATGGGTTGAAGTGGTATCTCATTGCAGTTTTCATTTGGATTTTCCTAATGATGGTGATGCTGAGCATCATTTCATGTTTTCTGGCCATCTGTATATCTCATTTGAAGAAAAGACTAATGCATTTCTGTTTTTGTTATTGAGTTTTAGGAGTTGTCTGTATATTTTAAATACTAATCCCTTATTGAGTATATGATTTATAAATATTTTTTTCCCACTCTGTGGTTGCCTGTTTGCTTTGTTGATGTGTCTTTTGATGTGTGAAATTTTAAAACTTTTCACGAGGTCCAATTTGTTTATTTTTGTTGTTGCTTGTATCTTTGATGTCATAACCAAGAAATCATTGCCAAATCCACCGGCATAAAGCTTTTGTTCTATTTTTCTTCTCTGAGACTTTAATTGTTTTAGGTCTTACATTGAAATGCTTGATCCATTTTGAGTTAGTTTCTTAGACGGTATTGGGTAAGGGTCCAAATTTAGTCTTTTGCATGTGAATAGCCAGTTTCCCCAGCCCCATTTGTTTTTTTGTTTTTTTTTAAGATTTTATTTATTTATTCATGGGAGACACAGAGAGAGAGAGAGAGAGAGAGAGAGAGAGGCAGAGGGAGAAGCAGGCTCCATGCAGGGAGCCTGACGTGGGACTTGATCCTGGAACTCCAGGATCAGACCCTGGGCTGAAGGCGCCACTAAACCGCTGAGCCACCAGGGCTGCCCCCCATTTGTTAAAAAGACTGTCCTTTCTCTATTGATTGGTTTTGGTATCCTTATCAAAAATTATTTGACCATATAATAAGGAATTATTTCTGTGATGTCTATTCTATTCCATTAGTCTATATGCCTGTCTTTATGCCAGTACCAAACTGTTTTGATTACTGTAGATTTGTAGTAAGTTTTGAAATAATGAGGTGTGACTCGGTTTTGTTCCTTCCCAAAATTTTTTGGGCTATTTGAGGGTCCCTTATCCATGTGAACTTTAGGATGGATTTTTCTATTTCTGCAAAAAATGCCATTGGAGACATGATAGAGATTGCACTAAATCTGAAAATAGTTTGGGTAATATTACAAAATTGGTCTAGAAGGTCTAGTTCTAGAGGCAACAAGAGTACCATTAATTGTGGCATCATCTAGTACGCAGTGATTTTGCTGGTGATGTATGTAATGTCTATACCTAATGAGAGTATCAACTACTAGATCAATTTTGCGATCCAATTTTGAAAACTTTATTCACAGAATACACTCCAAACTAGTTACTTTGAGAATTGAAACAATTCTGAGACTCTCCCTCAAATCCTCCTCTTCCTTTTTTTTTTTTTTCTTTTTCTTTTTTAAGGTAATCTATCTGCCTATTGTGGGGCTCAAACTCACAACTCTGAGACTGAGACACACATGCTATGCTGAGTGATCCAGCCAGGTGCCTCCCCAAAATTACTTATATTTGAATAATTTGCTATTGTTTGAACCTGTGTACCCAGATTCATAGGGAAAAATGGTGTCTAGGTTATCTGGAGATAGGAGTGAGAAGGATTCTGTGATTGATTTCCTGAAAATTTCAGTCCTGAAGGAAGTGAAAATATAGTTATTTTTAGGGTTAAAACTTTAGAAAGACCTCCAATTAATAGGACAAAAACTAGGCCTATTTTCACATGTGGTCATTTGGAAAGAAACATCCACTGAATGCAAATCTTTTGGGTCAGCTAGGTACTGTTGCTATAGGGTAAAAGGGGGTCAGGAAAAACTTCAACAAATGCAGAGGTCTTTGTTTTCTCACTACTATAAAAACTGTGGAAAGCTTAAACAAATAGAAATAAAAGTTCAAATTTCCATAGCCTTGGCTCATGTCATACACTGATGATCAAAACTTTATATTACTGTACTACACTTTTTTTCTTGAAGCCACAGTTTTTAGGCAGACTAAAATAAAACTCACATTTTGATCCTGTGCTTTATTGAATTTCAAAGACATTTAAATCCACAGACTCTCCAGGTTACTAAGATGATATGTTCACATTGATTGGCAAAAAAAAATAGAATGGAGATATTTTGATAATTTAAGTTCTGAAGTCTCAAACTTTACTGAAACATACTTGGCAGCTGAAGTAGCTCTTCTTTCCATATTTAAAAAAGACTTTGCCTCCTCAATTTGAAGGAGCTGATATTCTAAAAGGAGAGGCCAATTCTCTTCAAACTAAAACTGGCCATCCTTTGTAATCCCTATTTAATTACAGTAAAGCTGTACTTGTGCTACCTGAAAGAAGTGGGAGGGATAATTACAGTGTCAAATCTTGAACAAAATAGTACACACTTGCAAAGACAAATTGTATTTTGAAAAGTATATACAAATTAAAATCACGAGGATACATAAGGAAATTGGTGCTGGGGATGTTCAATCAAATTTAGAAATGTACAATTTTAGAAAAAAAGTGGAATTATCAGCATGGGATTTCCATCAATTATACTGAATTCCAAGTGCTCTCAGGGATGGCTGGAAGAACACTCACTTGTTTCGTTTGGATGATTGTTGGAAACTCGGATCTGTAGCAGATTAACAAGTCAAGTAGGCAGAATTGTTTGGCAAATGTATAGAATAGAACTTAGAGATGTAGGTGAGAATATTTTAGTGGAATTATTAAAAGCAATGTGTGTACACACTTTCAAACTTTATCGTAGAAGGTCCATAATCATACTTTCTAACTAAGCAATGAAAAACATGTTGGTGAAGGTAGAGCTACATCTTTGAAAAGCAGAGGCTGATATTGATAAGCCAGGACTGCTGGTGACACATGCCTTAAATGGGTTCTCTCATTTCTGTGGGATTGCTGGTTTCACACTGAGGTAGACTAGGTAACTGCATTTCACTGCCGAATGCAAATGGAGTGTGGTTTTCATAATGAGAAGAAGGATTTATTTGTTAATCAGAATGTTCTGGCTTGCAGCAGTTGCCTTGTGGTCCTAGGACTTCCATAGTAAGGCAAGCCACTAAGTTAATATTAAGATTTGCATTGGAAAATAAAAAAAAACAATTAAATGTGAAAACATAGGTCTGCCTTGAGCAGATATAAGCAAATTACAGCTTCTCACCCAGTTTCCCAATATGTCAGCTCACAGATCTGATACTGTTCAAAGTGAAGCTCAAGTACTTTTAAAATGCAGCCTCAAAATAATGACAAGTATTTCTTGTGGATCTTTTTCTCAGAAGTTTCAAATCAATGGGAATCAATGACAAGCATCTATCCTTTGGGAAAAGAAATTGAGATATCCCTAGTGGATGTTCAATCCTGGATGTGAGCTAATACTAATCCCTGGAAAATGGTGGTTTGACAATCATAGTGGTATCAGATAATGAAATTTTAACCTGAGTCTGACTCTTCATAACTAAAACTGGAAACTCTAATGTCTCCTCATAATTACTTTCCACGTTTCTGTATATTGTATCCAAAAAATATGTATGTATCTACCTATCTATTTACATATCTAACAAGTGACAGAAGTCACAAACCCTACCTTGAAACCCTGACCCACAGAATATGAATTTCCACGCTAAAAATGGTAAAAATGACCATGTAGAAGGTTCTATAATGCCTCCTAACTAAAAGAATAAATAAAAAATAATAGCAACTTTGTAGAAATCACAGAGATTTGTGCTTAAATCTAGAACTTGAAGCTATAATACAAGAATTTCAATTCTTTGATAGGTAAAAAGACATAAGGATCTTGGTTATTATAAACTTAATTTGCTGGTTACTTCTATTGCAATTACTTTTCCCTGTTGTTCTCTGTATTAAAGCTAGTCAGCAGAACACAATGGAGCTGGTATACAATTGCAGATCTGGTAAATTCTCCTTTTCCTCCAATCCCAGTTAATAAAGAATATCAGATTGCTATGGCTTTTCAGGGAAGGAGTACAACTGAAATATCTCCACTTATGGTAACATTATCTCTCCTTGTGTCACAATCTGGTTCCCATTGTCTTAAATTTTCTCACCTTATTATAGGACATCACGCTAAAATAACCTGTAAAGCCAGCAGCAGCAACAATACCATGTTCACTTAAAAAACAATTATCTATCTGTAAGTGGAAAACTAATTTCACAAAAATACAAGAACCAGACAACTAATTGAAATCCTGAGAATCAAATATACTCAGAAACGATGACATATAGCCTTCACAGTAAAAGGTAAGTCTCTACACAATCCATCCCCATGCTACCAAGAAAAACTCACAAAACTTGGGGTTCCTTAAATTTTGAAGACAACATATGTCACAACTAGATGTTCTGCTTCACTTGATTCAAAAGACTTTCCCCTTTGAGTCACACTCAAACAAAGAAAGTATCTTTTAGTGATCCCAAACTGTTCAGCCTGCTTTGTTTCTTGATTTTTATGATCCAGAAAATTCAGTGTTTTGATAATCATCCAGTTCTTGGAATCAATGATATTTTTGATAGCTGAGAAAAATTTTCAAGGATAGCTATGTGGATCGACCTCCTGGAATGCATCCATAATATGAGACTATTTGTGTCTCATATAAGTGTATAAAAAATTGCCTCTACTTTGAGGTGGCTCTCAATAATTTTAATGTATAGTATATGTAAGTATAAATGTAAGTATAATGTGTTTGTATATATTTTATTCATATATTACCTTTAGTTTTTATAGAGTATTTCTTCAGATTTTGTGAAATGGAATTAATATTATGCCAATTCAGATATAATTTTTGGTGTTCAATTTATAATTTGGTATCAAACAACTCTTTTAATTCAGAAAATTCTCAAAAGTATTTGAGTTTCTTCCTAAGTGGCTTCTTTACTTACTTAATTTGTATTTCTGGACTTTCCCTTTTTTGAGGAGTGGGAGTATGGGACTAGCTTAGATATCCCAGTCATCAGCTAAGGTAGTTGTCCACAGATGTTAAATAGAATAGTCCTATGGTATAGGTAATGGTCATTCCTGTAAGTAAATTGGAGGTGGTAGTTGATGAAAGGTAAATACCCTCTGTACATACTGATGGGTAACTTAGCTGGTTTAGGCCCTGGGCACAGGAATTATATCTGTGGAAGTGAGGCACTCAGCAGCCACTTCTCATCTCCTACAAGCTTCTTGTTTTCAGAATTTTCTTACAGTGGTCTTTGGTAAAAATATTTATCTGGCTACTCGTGGTTTATTGGCCACCTCTCCTCTTGAAGTCTTCCAGGAATTGCGTATGATTCTAATATTTCTGGCGCTAAAATGATTACAACTGAAAAACCAAAACTGAAAATTTCCTAAAGGTTATGGAAGCTTCAACTTTCAAAAGTTTCTAGTAATATAGGGAAAATATGTGCATTTGATTTTACTGATGCAACAAAGTGACAAATATATATATATTTATGTAATTGATAAGTTTTCATATTAAGATATTCACATTCTGTTATGTGTCTATATCGTTATCTTAGACTCTTCAGGCTGCTACAACAAAATATTGCTGAGTAGTCTATAAACAATAAAGTTTTATTGTTCACAGTTTTGGAAGGTGCAAAGTCCAAGATCAAGATGCCAGCATAATGCCATCTAGTGAGAGTCCCCGTGCTAGATAGCAGCACCTTCTAGTTATACCTTCATAGTGGAAAGGATTAGAGATCCCTCTGGAGTCTCTTTTTTTAAGGTGCTAATCTCATTCATGAGAGATCCACCCTCATGACCTAACCACCTCCTCAAAGGCCCACCTCCTAATACTATCATTAATGGCAGGATTTCAGTATACGAATTTGGTGGGGAGGAGTGGAATTGGTAGGATGCAAGCATTCAAATCATAGCAATCAATAATAATAAATCCTCCTAGAATATCCCTTCACAAAGCGAATGATTATTGGTATTGACTTTTCTATGTGCACATGAATTTTCTTAAGTTTTATAAATCAAAGCAACTAACTATAATCTTCATGCTTTTGCCACTACAACATAAAGCAGTGATATTGTTTTATTTTTCCTTGACATTTTTGAAGCCTAAGGATCATTCCTTTGTATAGGAGATAGACTAGAAATGCAACTTTAATTGCACTGCAGGAAATAATTTTGTTCAAATAAATTCTGTGATTAAATATACAAAAATGTCTATTTGCTACTAATCAATTAAAAGTCCTTAGTTATAAAAATAATTTATAGTGTTATCATGGATATTAAAAATATCATATATTGTTTCCACATGCAAATTCAGAAAAGCAAAACAAAATAACAGGATACCTATTATTCTTAAATTGTTTCAACATATTTTAACGGCTATTTATAAATTAAGGAAATACAATAAACTCAAAATTATAAATGTTCATGATTTAGACCTATGTAGGGAAAACAGCTACCAGGCAAGTAGTTATGACTTAATTGACCATTTTTTATGGCCTTTAACACGAATGTTTACTTTTCCACTGAAAAGAATTAGTAGAGGCTGAAGCAGGTTATCAATACTTTAACAGGGACTTTGCCTTGTTTATGTTTGTAGATAGACTGTAAGGCTAATAGAGTCAATTTGAGTTCTTTTGTCCTGTGATGTCTTGCATATTTATTTTGCTTATATGCACCTATAGGAATTGAGAACAGTTTTCCTGGTAAATATAGGTATATTAGTTTCAGGCATGAAGCCAGAGGATTTTTATTTAGATATGTCACATCATAACTGAAGTCAGGTAGCTGGCAACTGAATGACTATAAATAATGGCAGACTATACTATATTCCTACCAAAAAGACAAAGAGATTACCTACTATCTTGTGGAAATCTGTTCCCCTTTAAAATTAATTTATTTTTAAAGCAAGGCTAATTAATGCATCTTTAGATTTGATTTCTAACCCTTTGTAGATAAAAATGATGTCTGGTCATAGTTGTATCTTTCCTGGAGATCATGGCACATCTTTGTTACTAACATAAATATAGATAAGTCACATAAGCCACACTTGAACTATGAAGTGTGTGTGCAATATATATAATATATATCAACATTAATATATTAATCAATATAATTAATAATTAATAATTATATTGTAAGGCAACCTATATATAATATGCCATCAAATAATATTAATATATTAATGTAATTAATAATTAATAATTATATATGTTGCAAGGTAACCTATATGTGATATGCCATTGAATGATCAGCACCTTTTTGAACCTCCCAAGTAGAAAAGACTTGAAAATAAAAAGATAAAGGTAAACCAAAAATGCCTTAATATCTTTGTTGACTCAATTTTTATAAACACAGATGCTTGAATACTACTAAAGAATTAAAAATGGTAAAACAACTCCCATAATAATATAAAATAAACAGATGTAAAAGATGTTACTTTACTTAATTAATGCGAGGATCCATAAAATGTCTCAATTGGCTAAAGAAAATTAAAATATCACACATACATAGGCAGAAGAGGAATACCAAATTAAATTTACATGTAGTGCAAACAGGTCTGTCCACAGGACAATAATTAGTTCACTGGAGACAACTAATTTGCTTTTTTTGTGAATACAACTAATATGCATTATTTTCTGTTTTCTGCAATTTACACAGTTGTAAAATAGATCAAAGACAATAAAAGGTGGAAACAATTCAAAAAGGTAGCCTAAATGGCATCTAGTTTCCCAAATGAAAGACATGAAATACTCTTTTTGGGCTCTTCTCAAGTCTTCTAGCAGTTTTTTTCTGACAATAAGCAAAAAATACTATTTCATTTAGAAATATCATGCTTTCATAGAATTATTTTCCACCAAGCAACATTGCTTTCCTCCAAATTTTTTTACCAGTAGAATTAATAATTCAAGTTTTTCATCTATTCCTATGGATTTAGATTTAAATCTCTACATCATTGTCATATTTTTCGAACATTTTAAAATATTTTCTTAAATGATCAGATCATGTTGACAAGTAACATTCTGGTGAAGACAACGTTTTAACAGATGTCTTGAATTATAAACAGGAAAACACCTTTATCTTGAGTTAATCTCCATTGCTAATGTAAGTACAATATCAGGCATGCTGGCCAATGAATACTAGAAAGCAGATGTTTGAAGGAATAAGAACCAGAACAAGAATCACAAAGATAGCTCAGAATCAAGACTTTTTTGCTCCCTGCTCTTTTTGGATTCTTTTGTAATCACTCTACTCAAACAAATCTCTCTTCCACATTTCTCAATTTCTCTTAAGGAACCCCTTTAAAAATTATTTATTTATTTATTAGAGAATGAGAGAGAGAGAAAGCAAGGGGAAGGGCAGAGGGAGAGAGAGGACTCTCAAGCAGACCTCACACTGAGCACAGAGCCTGACAGAGGACTCCATCTCACGACTCTGAGATCTTATCTGTGCTGGAACCAAGAGTCAGGAGATCAACTGTGTGAGCCACCCAGGCGCCCCCAAGGAAGCTACATTTTAAATTTAGCTTGAGGTTGTTTATTTTGGGGATTCCAAAACGGTCAAAGTTAGGGTGCTCTGACAGGGAATGTCCAGGTTTGGAACTGTTTCACCAGAGTAACTTGAGTTTAATTCGGGAAGGAGGTAATACATCACCTACGATACTTGCCCTATTTAACAGAGGAAAAGCCAAGGTCAGAATAATGTAAATTTCTTACCTCAAGCTTCCTAAATTTCATTTGAAAATCCATTCCACCAGCCAAAACAGAAGAATTCCCATTTGAATAAACATGGAAGATTCTACAAGGAATGCACAAATAGAATATTAAGAAACTATATTAAATTTCTCCAGTTACCAGTTGAAAGATAACTTAGATCTCACAGAATACCAGTCTTCATGATACCTTAAAAATGTTCATTTTGAAGTCAATAATTGAAATATGTAAGTCTAGAGATGAAGTAAATCATGACATAAAAATTTATAGAAGAAGCAAAAATCATATAATGAGTTAATAGAGAAGACTATATATTTTTTCAGATATAGTTTTATAGACTGAATAAATCCTTTTATTAATAAATCCTTGAAATATATCTATAAAGTATCTAAAATGTAAAAATAGCATTTGATGGCATTGCTGAGTACCCGAATCTCCATGATTTCATTAATTCTATTCTGTCCTGTTTTCCACCATTAAACTTTGCTATAGAACTTATTTACTTGAGTATGTTTCGTTAATAGTTTTGAAAATTTGAAATAAAGGTATAATTAAATTTTGCAAAGGAAAGTCAACAAACATAGAGAACTCTAGGAACAATGAAATTATGTTAATTATTTTATTTATTTTCTGTTGCTTTAGAATCTAAAAGCCATTTAAGTTAGGACTTTCTTCTTTCTTCTAAAGAAATATTCTTAGGAAGTACAACAGACTAGCATCACATAACTATAAAAAAATAAAGTCAGTTTGATTAGTAGCCAGTAGTCTGGTATAGATGATATGTTTACATGTTTTCCTACCACACAATTATATGCATGGATTTACTCACACTCATATAAGAACACATAAGCGGGATCCCCGGGTGGCTCAGTGATCCTGGAGACCTGGGATCAAGTCTCACACCGGGCTCCCTGCGTGAAGCCTGCTTCTCCCTCTGCCTGTGTCTCTGCCTCTCGGTGTGTCTCTCATGAATAAATAAATAAAATCTTTTTTTAAAAAAAGAACACATAAAGCACTGGAGGGCCAGGCATATACATACTTTAATTTGTTTTATTTTTTTAAGCTATAGCTTATCTCCCATTGAATAGAAAAACTTACTGCTATTATTGGAAATACTAGCTATACAAACACAATATTGTGCTCATTATTCAATGACGTTGTATTAGAACCCTATGCATTTAGAGCAGAAGAAATAAGAACCAGTTAGAATATTAGTGATAATACAATATTCAAGAAGATAGATGATACACTTATAACTTGATAAATGGAAGAGAAAAAGAATGGTTAGAAGCAAAGTAATAAATGTCAAAAGTTGCTATTAAACAAAAGGCTGCCCTTTATATTTCTAATAATATTTTTTTAAAAAAAGGTCAATGGTTGTGCCTACTAGTATCTCTAGAATGATTACTGCAATGTAATTTCTATCTATAGGCTTCATTATATTTTGTTGGATACCTATTTCTATTCCCATAATGGAATTTGAGAAAAAAATAATACTACAATAGCAGATAAAGAAAAAATTCAATTCTGAGTAATCTGGAAAACTCCTATCAATCAAATATCTTTTCTTTCCATATTCTTTCCTTTAGAAAATTCTGCTATAATACCTAATATATATTTGGAATAGACATACAAACTATACATTGATTTAAGAATCTCTTCCAGCAAAATATATTACAAATATTCATTCGGAAAAATAAAAACAAATCCCCCTCCATCTGGTTTCAGCCTTCCCATGTGCCAAAGCATTTTTTGATATGTCATATTTTCTACTATATAACTAGTTTGCTTAAACTGGGCAGGCCAAGTGTAGGTATATATCCCTTTCAATGGAAATCAGATTAAAATTTTATTTCCAGGTATGTATTCACACTTTTTACGCAGTTTTACTGATGTCTACATGTATACATATAGCTTTATTAAATACAAAAGGGAATTTAGTTCTATATAGGTGAGTTCTTGTAAAGAAAAGATATATCGGGGATCCCAAGGTGGTGCAGCGGTTTGGCGCCTGCCTTTGGCCCAGGGCGCGATCCTGGAGACCCGGGATCAAATGCCACGTCGGGCTCCCGGTGCATGGAGCCTGCTTCTCCCTCTGCCTGTGTGTCTCTGCCTCTCTCTCTCTCTCTGTGACTATCTTAAATAAATAAAAATTAAAAAAAAAGAAAAGATATATCAAGGTATATACTTTCACAAAATCACCAAAAAGATTAATGAGACACTTAAGTTAAAAATGCAATTTATAAATTAATTATCATTTTAATATGTTTATGGCCTGATTTTCATTTAACATGGATAGTGATAGAAAACTGTATATTATATGAACCCCTCAAAATTATTAATATTAAATTTATTTTTAAATTTTTAAGATTCCTCAGGAATATTCACATTAATAATTAATCTTCAAATTTTTATTTTAAACATCTGGAGACATGATATGATCACAACGGTAGTTGGATTATTTATTTATTTTTAAAGATTTTATTTATTTATTCATGAGAGACATGTACTATATAACAAGTACCAGAATTATATACACATGTTATAGAATTATTATTTTAAGTGATTAATACCTTTTTCTAAAACATGAAATAAAAATGACTTGATATTTAAAGTCTCATAAGCAAAATATTATTCCAGCAAATAGGAAAAATTAGATCATGACCATAATACCTTATACATTAGGAGCATTTTTGTAATGAAACTTTCAAATTATCGTTGCTTAATTTAAAAAAACTCATTAATCTGGCTTCAAATTATCAAATTTTCAGAATGGCAAATACCAACCAGTTGTCATTTAACAACTTTGTCAACTATGCATATTACTAAAGAGTTTATGATTTATTCTATTGGCCTATAATATATGGTATTCAATGAATAAAATGGAGAAATGGAGAAATAACAATGACCTTAATAGAACATAATGTCAAGTATAACATAAGCTGGTATCACAAGAAAAAAAGAGCTGATCCATTCTATATTGACCAGAATTTTGACTATTATTTCTTTAAGTAACATTCATAGAAATATCATAGATAAGAACTCTAGGTGTCAAATCTGATTTTACATCCAACTAACAGGCAGCTCAGGTGGCCCAGGGGTTTAGCACCTGCCTTTGGCCAGGACGTGATCCCGGAGTCCCGGAATCGAGTCCCACTTCGGGCTCCCTGCATGGAGCCTGCTTCTCCCTTTGCCTGTGTCTCTGCCTCTCTCTCTCTCTCTCTCTCTGTGTTTCTCATGAATAAATAAATAAAATCTTAAAAAAAAACTGGCAAACTTTCCAAAATAGGGTTGTTGTTGTTTGAGATAGTTGTTAAGTCAACATACCATTGAATCTAGTGCATAATGGATAGAAATCGGATGATTGAGAAAGTGACAGGTGAGGAATAACTTGCAAAGAACATAAGAGAACTTTTCGGGTTTATGGAAATATCCTCAATCTTGTTTGGGATATGGTTAAATGAATGCATAAATTTGTCAAAACTGATCAAAATAAGGAGGGGATAGCTAAGACCTGTGATGTAGCAATAAAATAAATGACCTGAGTGGTGTAAGTTTTTGGAGATTTATGATGACATGCTTAGATGGATACTGAAAGTGTAGCCAATTTGGCAAGGTATAGCATCTAAGAAATGCACAAACATTATAATTGCTTAAAAAATTATTGTAATTACTCAGATCCTTCATTAGAAAATGGGATCTTCCAAAGCTGAGTAAGCACATAAGTGTATAACTGAATTTTTGCTAGAATTTTACTAAAACAAATATACTATGCTTCTGATACTTTTCTAACAGAGGTCAGTAGCTAGATAAGCAGACTTAGTTTTCAGAAAAAAGGCTTGAATCTAAGAGAAGGAATGAATTTTAAGATAATTTGATAAAATGTCAGAAAAGAGAGTAAAGACAAAATGCTAATTATTCAAAAAATGGATAGGGATTTAGTTAGATTCCACAGGACATTACAGAAGTCTATATTCATTCCTAAATTACAATATGGAAAAGACTCAATGGGAAAAATAATACCGCACACTATTGTCATGCTGAGGCTGTCTATATAATGCTAGCTTTGATTCTGCAAAGACAGTAGGGGCTAGATTTTCTTTAATTTTTTTCTTTAATTTTTTCTTTAATTTTTTTCAAAGATTTTATTTATTAATTCATGACAGACACAGAGAGAGAGACGCAAAGACATAGGCAGAGGGAGAAGCAGGGTCCCTGTGGGGAGCCTGGGATCACACTCTGAGCCTAAGGCAGATGCTCAACCACTGAGCCACCAGGTTCCCAGGGTCTAGATTTTCAGTTCTACTTGCCATTGTTTAAAGCAGAGATGGAAAATTAGGTAAAGGCTAATATTACTCTCTTATTGAATGGTCATTAGTTTGATGGCACTGAATGAGCCATATCCCTCTATTCATGCCCATTTGTAGTCTCCACCCATATTGATTTTGGATTTGGCCATGTGACTAACTATGGCCAGGGAATATGAACAAGCCTGAGAATGTGAAGGCTGGATAAGAGCTTACTTATTGACGTTCAGATACTTGAAATGCTCCTTCTTGAAACTAAACCATTATGATGTGAGGAAGTCAAAGAAATCATGTAGACAGGCCCACGTGCAGAAGTACTGAGGCCACTGATAATGGTCCCAGCTGATCTCCCACCTGGAGGCCAGTCCCAACTGCCAACCTTGTAAGGCCATATTTAGCTTTTTGGCTATCTGACACCCTATTAGACACCAAGTAAATCCAGTCAACACACCAAAACATGAGAAATAGTTTTTGTCATTTCAAGCCACTAGGGTTTTGATGATATACTATGCAGCAGCATAAAACAGAAATGATATATATCTACTTGAGAATTATTTTTATCTTTACTTCCATTATTGATATACTTGTCATCATTCAGAACAATGAACAGTGCAATATTAAGAAATTATTTACCTAAAACTGTACATAATATTTTAATATTTACTTCATTTTAGTTTATGTTCTAGGAAAAAAAAATGACTCAAGGGCAAGCACTGAATAATTTCCTACAAGCATTTCCTATAAGTAAAAACATATTGACTCTAAAAACAAGTTCAATTTCCTGAAGGTTTAGAAATAGTTTTCTTTAAGGGCATACTAATACATGGTTTTCAGTTAAAGAAACAGTTGTTATGCTTAACCGATTGAGCCAACCAGGTACCTTCCTTTTCTATATAATATTTATTTATTTTATTTATTTTATTTTATTTTATTTTATTTTATTTTATTATTTATTCATTTTTTATTTTTCTTAAGTAGGCTCTATGCCTAGGATAGAGCCCAACTCAAGGCTTGAACTCACAATTCTGAGATCAAGATCTGAGCTGAGATCAAGAGTCAGATGTTAGAAACAGTTGTTATAGATGAGTGTTTAGTTTGAAGAGAATGCAAACATTTAAAAAGAAGTCCCCATTGACACCTAATATGTATTTTGAGACAACCACAGTCAACTTTAAAAACTCTCATGTTCCAGATTCATATCATTTATGTAGAACTGTATTAGGGAATAGTGACTGAGTGAATATTGCCTTGAACTACAATCCTTAATTTGAATCTTGGGTACACTCTTACTAGTTGAGTGACCTCAAATTATTTTAACCTCTCTATATCCCAGTTTTCTCATCTATAAACTAAAAACTGTACATATTATATATGGTTATTATAAAGGCAAAAGGAGTTAATATGAGTAAACTACTTACCAGTAGTAAGTAGCACCTAATATGTGCTATATAAGTATTTGTTATTATTGCACATTAATACTATACATACTTCAAAATTAAAATTACAAGATATGTGCACACATTTTGATATCAGTAGGACTTCTAGGGATCAAATGCTGAAATTGACTCATGTACAAATCTAACAGCCCATTAGGAATTTGGGAGAGAAAACTTCTTAAATACAGAGGGAAATTAATTCAGGACCTTATAAGCAATAATATTAATTTTATATAGTGTTTAAATTTAAATAATCTGATTAACCATTAATCATATAAATATCTTAGTAACCTCTTTATTCAGAAATAGATTTCTGATCACCAAATGAGTTGTTAGCTTAATGTCTACAAGTTAACACGCTTTTAAATTAAATTATTTGTTTTTAACAAAATTTCATTTGTTGTGTATCTAAGTTAAATGTGCAGAATTTAAAATTTTGATTTCACTTTGTCAAGCAATAGGCTAAGTTGTGTTTACTCTGATCCAAAGCTATAAATATAAACTTGTACACATGAAAGACAATTTAACTCACTTCCCTATAGAAGTCTTTCGTTGACCATCTGGCTTTTTAAATTCAGAGGAATATCCCTTGAACTATTTTGTATACCTCTTAGGGTTTGGTCTTTTTTCATACACACAGGAAAAATATTAGGAATCTGATGGAAATGATGAGAACAGAAAACAGAAACCAGAGATGGAAAAGATTCACGGAAGCAAGGCCTTTGTTCCCCTGTCGCTGCAGGGAATGTAACCAATGGAGAATAAAGAGCAGAAAGAGAAGCAGGATAGGGTAGAGATGACAAAGGTTTAGGGGCACCTGGGTGGCTCAGCAGTTGAGGGTCTGCCTTGGGCTCAGGTCATGATCCTGGGGTCTAGGGATCAAGTCCCACATCAGGCTCCCCTGCATGGAGCCTGCTCTCCCTCTGCCTGTGTCTCTGCTTTTCTCTGTGTCTTTCATGAATAAATAAATAAACTATTAAAAAAAAGATTGTGTTTGATATCTAAGATATTTAAAACATTTTCTGGAACATAGTAAGAGTTCAACAGACTTTTTTTTTTGTATTAGTATTACTATTTCTCAAGCACTGAAGCTTTTTCAAAAATGGAAGTTTTGGCAAGATATATCAAAGAAGGTGAAATTATCTGATATTTTAACTTGGTTCTGGAGGTAGTATTTAAGAAAACACTGTATCTTCACTTAGAAAATAGGAAGGGCATATGTATGTTTTGGTCCCAAATTTACCACTTTGGTTGGTATATTTAGATAACCACATATTCCTTAGCACAAATCTAGTGGTGGCGTTCCTGAGTGATACTTTTTAATGTGATGCTCTCCTAAATCTTAAGTCACTTCCTATAGGTCTCTTTAAATGCTTATGGATGAAGCACTCTGAAGTAAGCCACGTCCTGGGTCCCCTACTACTCTCCTTAGTGAATTGGCTCAACGTTTCATTTCAGAGAACATGGCTAAAAACTTCAGTGATGTTGAATCAGGCCAGACAGCTTCTAAAAGGGTTTTGTGTTAACTTCAGCAATCAGAAAACTATACATATTAAATTCTAAATTACCAGAGGTAGCAGAACCAATATTGCATTTTGGAAATTAAGTTCAAAATATTGCAGTTTTAGAAAGCTATGACTTGATTTTATTTATTTTTTTAAATTTATTTTTATTGGTGTTCAATTTACTAACATACAGAATAACCCCCAGTGCCCGTCACCCATTCACTCCCACCCCCTGCCCTCCTCCCCTTCTACCACCCCTAGTTCGTTTCCCAGAGTTAGCAGTCTTTACGTTCTGTCTCCCTTTCTGATATTTCTCACACATTTCTTCTCCCTTCCCTTATATTCCCTTTCACTATTATTTATATTCCCCAAATGAATGAGAACATATAATGTTTGTCCTTCTCCGACTGACTGACTTCACTCAGCATAATACCCTCCAGTTCCATCCACGTTGAAGCAAATGGTGGGTATTTGTCATTTCTAATAGCTGAGTAATATTCCATTGTATACATAAACCACATCTTCTTTATCCATTCATCTTTTGATGGACACCGAGGCTCCTTCCACAGTTTGGCTATTGTGGCCATTGCTGCTGTAAACATCGGGGTACAGGTCTCCCCGCGTTTCATTGCATGTGTATCTTTGGGGTAAATCCCCAACAGTGGAATTGCTGGGTTGTAGGGCAGGTCTATTTTTAACTCTTTGAGGAACCTCCACACAGTTTTCCAGAGTGGCTGCACCAGTTCACATTCCCACCAACAGTGTAAGAGGGTTCCCTTTTCTCCGCATCCTCTCCAACATTTGTTGTTTCCTGCCTTGTTAATTTTCCCCATTCTCACTGGTGTGAGGTGGTATCTCACTGTGGTTTGGATTTGTATTTCCCTGATGGCAAGTGATGCAGAGCATTTTCTCATATGCATGTTGGCCATGTCTATGTCTTCCTCTGTGAGATTTCTCTTCATGTCTTTTGCCCATTTCATGATTGGATTGTTGGTTTCTTTGGTGTTGAGTTTAAGAAGTTCTTTATAGATCTTGGAAACTAGCCCTTTATCTGATATGTCATTTGCAAATATCTTCTCCCATTCTGTAGGTTGTCTTTTAGTCTTGATTTTATTAATTTAATATCCACATGAGGAGGAATACCTTTTTGTTTCTTAAAGACTAAAACCCCAAATGTAGGCAGAGCTGAATTGTCTAGAAATGCCACAGGCAAAATGTGTACAACATGCATGGATCAGTAATTAAAATTAAGGAGCAGGTCTATTGGGTTTGATCTCAGGGATAAATGGAAACTAATGCTTAAGTTTCGCCATAATTCTACTTCTCATATCTAATTCAGAAGGCTTATTCTGTGAAAATTAAACAACTGTATTTTTAAAAAAGAAAAATTATAAGTTAAATTGGATAGCTCCAATTATGGAAATGAGCCAATTAAATCTCATCTCTTACTGGGACCCAATCATGTTTGTTATCTAAGACTAATTATATTAATGAGACTGTTAAGACATAATTTAAATTATCACAATATATTCTTTGATGATTTAATTGAATTATTATTATTTTATGATTTAATGGAATGTTCAGCAATAAACTATAAAATTATATCACTAGGTATTACAGAAAGAAATACCTCCAAATTGGTACCAAAACATCTGTATGTAATAAAATGCTTCAACCCGATCTGCTTTGCATGCTGCATACATTTGATTTTATCATTAAAATATCAAAACGGATTTTCCATATTCGGATGCATGAATGATTAAGCATGGATAATAAGAGGGTTTTTGTTCATTAGATTAAATTTTAGATGCATAAAAAAGTTTCAGTGAAAGGAATTAGTTGTAAAAGTTTTATCTTACAGGCAGTTCTCTTAGAAATGTATTCAGATAATTACAAAAATTAATTTGCTTCAAAATATTGCCTTTTTAATAGTGTTAAAGAAGATTTTCTGAATTGCTCTTTTGGTCAATAAATTAATGCAATCAATCTCCTGCAAGAAATTCTAGAGATCATGTGATTTAATATAAATACTTTTATTAGCTTCTCAAAGACTTCACTGAGGATATAGGCTGTTGTATATTAGTGGGCTTAATAACTACCCTCTGGTATTTGTGCATCTTACTATTTGGAAGCTTGCTTTCTTGCTCCACAAGTTCTGTAGGTGGGCGTGAGGGCAAGTTGTAATTTCCTCTACAATGAAGGGAATGCCTTTTTCAGGTAAAGACTGTGTTCTGAAGCAAAGACTGAGTGGGAAATATTTTGGAGTTGTTTTGAAGCCCAGGATACTTGGAGTTCCCTAAAACTTCTCTCAAAGTCTTGAGATATAGACAATATGTCCTACTGATTACTAGCTCTTGTTTGACAACTAGCTTTTTTTGGGACATCAAAATTTTCAAGCCTCTTTCTTGATTCAAGTTAAAGAGAAACTTCAGTCCTCTTACAAAAATAATTATACTGGAACCACACCACCAGAGTTTCCAGAAACGTATGCAGTAACAGTCATGTTGAATTTCCTTGGTATACAATTGTAGAAAGCCCTGCATGAATTGATCTTTGTTTACACTTTTTTTTTAATTTGAATTCAATTTGCCAACATATAGTGTAACACCCAGTGCTCATCTCACTGTGTGCTCTCCTTAACGCCCATCACCCAGTTACCTTATCCGCCCACCCTGTTTACATTTCTGGTTCACTTTTTATAACTCTCCTTCTTCCCTCTAAAATTCAGAAATACTATACAACTCATAGCTCATAATTATATTGAGCTGTCTTACTTGTTTTAACAAATCTTATGTCCTATCCTTGTCCGTATCATAAAATTCTGATCCATTCTTCAGGAAACTTAATAGCCAGCTTTTCTAATTTGTCTCCAAATTTCCTAGCAACAATATGTGGTCTTTCTTTTATGTTCTACAACAAACACATAATTTAATTTTCAAATTTTTATTGTTTTTATTAGCTTTCTTTTTTATGTCTGTCACTTTTTAAAATTTGAGTTCTTCAAAGTTGGAGGCAGGGAATGAGTTTTTATATTTTTATCCTTAGATTGAGCAAATTCCCTGCACTTTAATACATGCCCTATAGGATGCTATTGAATGAAGGAATGAATACATAAAAGTGGAAACTTACTAACATATTTTATCTCAAAAAATAAGCGTCTTTATGTTTTGTAAACATGTCTTTGCAGTCAGTCATAATAACAGACAGATTCATTATTGTTTTTGTTACTTTATCCCCATTGCCATCATGGCAATGCATCCTACAAACATACTTGGATATATTATTTTATATTTTCTTAATGACACACTGAGTTACTTATGCCAACCTTTAATTTTTTGACATATTTTTCCTTTTTTTTCTATTTTTTCATTATTTTGAAACATAAAGAGAATAGAGTATCCAAGAATTGTGGGACAATCTCAACATGTGCAATAACAATATAAATAGAAAAAGAGGATAGAGCAGAAGAAATATCTGAAATGTTAATAGCCAAGAATTTTTCAAAAGTACTAATGGACATTAACTGACAAAAAGACTAACAGACATAAATTAATAGATCCAGGAAACTTAGAGACCACCAAGCAGAATAAATAAAAAAAAAAAACAAAACAAAACCAACTAACCAACCAACCAACCAATTAAACAAACAAAAACACCTTTTCCTAGGCATATCATATTCAAACTGCAAAAAACCCAAAGATTCAGAGAAAAATCTTGAATGAAGTCTAAGGGGAAAAAATCACAATACCTGTAGAGGAACAAAAATCAGAATTATAATGGACTTATAGTCAGAAACCATACAAGGAAGAAAATACTTGAATAAAATATTTAAAGTACTAAGAAGGATAAAAAAAAATGCTTACCTTTTATTCTATGTCTAGTGAAATCTCCCAGCAAAAGTAAAGAAGAAATACTTTCTCAGACAAACCAAAACTGATGTAATTCATTGATAGCAGACTTTCCCTGAAAAAACAAAATAAAACAAAACAAAACTACAATAAGTTCTTCAGAGAAAAAGAAAATGGTATAATTTAGAACCTACATAAAGACAGGAAGAGTCTTCATCAGTATTCCATATTGATTTAAATAAATGATTAGTTTAACAAATGAAGAAACAAATCTTCACTGCAAAAGAAATAACTTAGATAGATAATCCATCTTAAAGGAGAGGAAGACTAGCTTCTCACTTGTTATGTCTGGGTAATGACTTCCATCCAAGCAAGAGTACAGTATGGGAAGTAGGGATGAGTAACTAAAGTGGAGAAACCTGGCAAATATTACCTTGTCCAGGTGATCAAGGTCAACATCAATAGTTATAAATCATGTTGATAGAATATTCTCTTGATATAATATGATAAAAATGGCACTCTGCTTCTATGATCCTCCTCCCTACATCCCCCACACCCAGCCTAATCATGAGAATAATATAAGAAAATTCCTACAGGGGGTCATCATACCAATTTCCTGACCATTAATTCTCCAAACTGTCAAAGTCATAAAATGCAAGGAAAATTTGTGTAAAATATTCCAGCCTAACATAGCCTAAGGAGACATGAAAATTAAATATAATAGGGATACCTGAATAAGGGTCCTAAAACAGAAAAAGGACATTAGGACATTAGGTAAAAACAAAAAACATCTGCATAAAGAATGAATCTTGTTAATAATGTATCAATATTGGCTCATGAATTATAATAATGAATCATGCTAATGTGAAATGGCAATAATAGAGGAAATTGGCTATGGAGTAAATAGGAACCATTTGTGTTCCCTTCAAATTTTTTTCTGCAAATATAAAATTGTTCTAAAAATAAATTATTTTAAAAAATAAAACACACTTCTGACCATGCCATTTTCTATTTAAAATCTCCATTTAAAATAAAAATTTGCAAGTTATCATGCACTCAATAAATTTTGAAATCAATTACTATTGACTATGGTTGTCATGCACTCTGGTCTATATTTTCAGTAAGAAGTTGTTCCTTGTGTTGTTGATTTTAGCCATTCTGACAGGTGTGAGGTAATATTTTATTATAGTTTTGATTGGTATTTCCCTGATGATCAGCGATGCTGCCCATCTTTTCATGTGTCTATTGGCCATCTGTAGGTCTTCTTTGGAAAAATGTCTATTAATGTCTTCTGTTCATTTCTTAATTGAATTAGTTGGGTTTTGGGTGTTGAGTTTTATAACTTCTCTATATATTTTGGATACTAACCCTTCATCAAATATATCACTTGCAAGTATCTCCCATTCTGTAGATTGCCCTCTTTTAGTTTTGTTGATTGTTGTCATCTCTGTGTAGAAGCCTTTTATTTTGATGAGGTCCCATAGTTTATTTTTGCTTTTGTTTCCCTTGCCTCAGGAGACATTTCTAGTAAGAAGTTGCAACAGCCAATGTCAAGGTGGTTACTACCTGTGTTCTCCTTTAGGATTTTAATGGTTTCAAGTCTCTCATTTAAGTCTTAAAGACACTTTGAATTTATTTTGGGGTATGGTGCAAGAAGGTAGTCTAGTTTCATTCTTGTGCATGTTGCTGTCTAGTTTTCCCAACACATTTGTTGAAGAGATAGTCTTTTCCCCATTGTTTATCCCTTCCTGCTTTGTTGAAGATTAATAGACTATATAGTTATGGGTTTCTTTTTGGGTTTTTATTCTGCTCTATTGATCTTTGTCTATTTTTGTGTCATTATGTTTATACCAGGATTATATACAATAGCCAAACTACGGAAACAGCCCAAGCGCCCACCGATTGATGAGTGGATAAAGGGGTGGTATATGTGTATGTGTGTGTATAATCAAATGGCAAGATTTCATTCTATATTTTATGGCTGAGCCATATTTTATTATATATAAGTTTATATATTTACATATATAAAAATTCTATTATATATGTTATATGTAATAGATAATATAATATTACACAGCCAAAAAAAAAAAGAACACAACCTTGCCATTTGCAACAACATGGTTTGAGCTACAGAGTATTATGCTAAGCAAAATAAGTCAGTCAGAGAAAGACAAGTACCATATGATTTCACTCATATGTGGAATTTAAGAAGAAAAAACACACATAAATGAGCATAGAGGGAAAAAAAGGAAGAAAGGGGTGCTTTGGTGTGGCTTAGTCAGTTAAACTTCTGGCTCATGATTTCTTCTCATGATCTTAAAGGTCATGAGATTGAGCCCTATGTCAGGCTGCACACTCAGAGGGGAATCTGCTTAAGATTCTGTCCCTCTGTCCCTTCCCCCATTCTCTGTCTAAAAATAAATAAATGCATGGAGAGAGAGAGAGGGAGAGAGAGAGAGAGAGAGAGAGAGAGAGAGGCAAACCAAGAAACAGACTCTTAACTACAGAGAACAAACTGGTGGTTACAGAGGGAAGGGGCTAAGGGGATGTGTGAAATAGGTGATGGGGATTAAGGAGGGCACTTCTAATGAGCATTGGGTGTGGTATGGAAGTGTTGAATCATGAAATTGTACACCTAAAACTAGTATCACCCTGTATGTTAACTAACTGGAATTTCAATAAAAACTCAGAAAGAGGAAACAAAAAAAGTTGTTCCTGAGTGACTCCTAGGGTTAGTTCAAATTTTGTCAGAGATGGTAAAATACCAATTTGACAGTATCTGAAGAATTTGAGGTCTATAGAAATTTGGATTGTCACCAGTCTCTGCTGAAATATTCAGCTTTCTGTTAGCCTAGTAAAATGGTGAATAGTCTCACTTTAATTCTCATAAGGAATAACACATTCATCATTTTTGGTTTCTAAATTCATTCTCCTCTTTAATAGCCATGGATGGAGAAATCAGGGCTTCAGCAATTAACATGAAACAGTAATTTTATAGTTAATATCAACAACACATAAGAGTTAGTGTCCTTATAATATAAAATACTAAAATATACAATCATTTTGTACCCTAAATTAAAAACATACTATGGTGTCGATATGGTCCCAGGAAACAAAAGATCAATAGAAATCTGCTAATAGGAGCAATACTGGAGAAATTCTGAAAATCGGCAGGTGCTATCAAAGACAAGTTTTGCTCACATCTTACCTTCTCAAAAGGCCATGTCCTTGACCTTAAAATCAATTCTATCCAATGTATCACAATCTTAAAAGCAGAATTCAATTTCTCACATCCCAAGAACGTTTATTAATCATAAATTTTTAAAATCATTTCATGCATAAGTCTTTTTTCCAGGCTAGCCTATGGAAGAGGCTTGTTTTAGTTCTCACAGGAAGAGATTTAGTGCTCTCAAGGGTGCTCATAGTGCCTAATATTTCCAAGTGACAAAGAAATTTTTAAAAATCACCACAATGAAGGAATTGATTTTTATTTTCTGTCCATGCATCCTTCATCCTATCCAGTTTTTTCAAATAATGCTTTTTTTTTTTTTTTTTTTTTTTTTAAGACTGTCTCAGTTTCTGGATCATTCTGCCTATGAATAACTTTCCTGAAATATGTACAAATTAACTAATAAATTCCTTACCTGGTAATCTATCCACATTCTTCATCACTGTACTTTTCCTGCCTGTGTCTACCTCTGTTTGAGTGCAATGTGACAACTTTAAAACCTGATGGCTACAAGTCTCCTCATCCTTGCTTCAATCAATTCTTCTGACTGTTGTTTCCCAAAGTGGTTTAAACTAAATCTTAGGTTTATGAGGAGGCAGTACTGCAAAATAGTCAAGATTCTAATCTCTTGATTTAAATTGCCTACATTCAAATTCTATCTTCTCCTCTAACTGTATGACTGAAGTAAACTGTGGAATATATTTGAGCCTAGTTTCCTAATCTGTACCTAACAGTGCCTACTTCATAGGCTGACGGGATTTAATAGTACTATGCATGTTAAGCATTTCGAACTATTTGTAAAACACAGAGATTCTATGGTACTTGTGAACATTAGCCCTCATCTAATGCTTCATTGCTCTAAGAACTGTGCCTAAGGCACCTTGAATCACTAACTGTCCTTTTTCACCATATTTTCCCTCAAACACCTAGACTATGATTACCACAAACCCCAAATGCCTGTTTTCTTTTTTTCTTTTTCCCCTTTGGCAAGATATTTCTTTTTTTTTTTTTAATTGGTGTTCAATTTACCAACATACAGAATAACCCCAGTGCCTGTCACCCATTCACTCCCACCCCCCGCCCTCCTCCCCTTCTACCACCCCTAGTTCGTTTCCCAGAGTTAGCAGTCTTTACGTTCTGTCTCCCTTTCTGATATTTCCCACACATTTCTTCTCCCTTCCCTTATATTCCCTTTCACTATTATTTATATTCCCCAAATGAATGAGAACATATAATGTTTGTCCTTCTCCGACTGACTTACTTCACTCAGCATAATACCCTCCAGTTTCATCCACGTTGAAGCAAATGGTGGGTATTTGTCGTTTCTAATGGCTGAGGAATATTCCATTGTATACATAAACCACATCTTCTTTATCCACTCATCTTTCTGGGTTGCTTATTGCTGAGCTGCTATCATTCCAGATAATCATATTAACATTTTTTTTTCTTATTTAGTTAGCTTTTGGCTTCTGTCAATGTTCTAAAACTCATAATATTTTCATGTATTCTGGGGGTGACACATTTAAATATTCATAAAGTCTCAACTATGTGCCAGGCACTGTATCAGATATTTAACTACATGTGTCTTATGTCATTAAACTATTATAATAATTCATGACCTGGGGATAAAGTCAGTCTCATTAATCATACAGTTTTATCCTGAATAGTCTACTTCATAGACAGTGAGTATATAAAAATCTCTTGTCATTCAATATTTCCCTCTCATTTAAAATTCACAGAAAGTGTTTGTGACTTTTTAAAGTTCAAAAAATTACATATATTTGGAATCTGTATCCATTCTTTATTTTTTCATAATTATACTGGTCTGATTCTTTATTATTTTATTTGTTGCCCAACTGATCAATCAAATTTAAATGTGATAATGAACTAAAAAAAGACATTAAATAGACAAATATATACAAACTCACAATTTCATCAAGTCAGACTTAGATTTTGAAATATAATGCCGTTTTCAGGTAAACTAAATTCATTTAGTTAAGGCTGTGAAACAGTCATTTGATCCTTGCATAAAATGTTTTATTTTTAAAGTATAAGTAGCTAATGATTTATAATATATATATTAATTTTTGTATAATTTATTCAACTGAAAACAAAATTCACCTCACATCTTTATCCCAAGTGCCTATTATTTTTATTTTTATTTGGAATATCATTTTCTTCACTGATATTAGTGGGATTATTTTATAATTTGTTAAGACATGACAATTTCCTTATAGACTAGATGGGATCAGCTCTGTCATCCTTTTCATCCTTTTAGTGCTCAGTGACTCTTCTGGAACCTAATACTTATGCTACCAATTGGATGGATTTACTTTTCGCTTATATTACTCAACTTTCCCTGTGGCTTTTTGCTTTTAAAAACAAATATTAAACAATACCATTAATAAACAAATAAGAGGCAAAACTGTGAACTGCTTATGTAAACTAAGTGTGAGCTGCATTTTGAAAGTGTCTGAAGTTTGTGGGTTTTGATATACCATTTATGCTAAAATCCAGTCATAACAGTTTGTGGTGAAAACCATTACCACATTCTGATTTTAATGGGTGCTCCATGAGAATTAAGTTATGGTTTAAAAAGTTCAGCAACTGAAAAACTTTAGGCGGAGCTGGATTCTCTTTCTATTGCCTTTTTTTTAAAAAAAGATTATATTTATTTAATTGAGAGAGAGACAGAGAGCAGAAGCTGGGGGTGGAGGATCAGAGGGAAACACCGAGTGTAGAGCCTGAGGTGGAACTCACATCCCAGGATCCTGAGATCATGACCTGAGGCACCCCAACTTTTTCTATTAACTTTTCAAGTCAACTTGAGTTATAATTTATATAAAATTTATTTTTAGTACAAATTTTGATGAGTTTTGATAAAAGTATACCCTCAAGTAATCATCACTCTTAACAAGACATAAATACTTGCATTATCCCCCAAATTACCTTGCGTCCCTTTGCAGTCAAACAGCTTCAGGCAATAATCTGTTTTCTGTTACTATGTGTTAGTTTGCTTGCTTAATAATTTCAGATTTAGGGACACCTGGGTGGCTCAGTGGGTGAGCATCTGCCTTTGACTCAGGGTATGATCCTGGGGTCCTGGGATCAAGTCCCACATCAGGTTCCTCACAGGGAGTCTGCTTCTCCCTCTGCCTATGTCTCTGCTTCTCTCTCTCTCTGTCATGAATAAATAGATAAAATCTTTAAAAAAATAATTTCAGATTTATTCTAGCTGTTACATATATCGATAGGCTATGTCTTTCTGAGTAGTATTGTGTTGTATGGAGTTACCATTGCCTATTTAATCATCTATTGATGAGTGTTTAGGTTGTTTCCAATTCGAGGTTATTATGTATAAAGCTGCCTTGAATATTCATATAAAAAGTCTCTGTCAATATATGCTTTCATTTCTAGTGGCTAAATGCCAAGACATGCTATTGCTGGATTATACTAAAAATGTATATTTAACTTTACAAAATAACTTGCTTTTACAAAATAACATTTTACATTCACACAGGTGATGTATGAAAGTTTTAGCTGATCCATCCTGCCCTTGCCAAAATTTACTATTGCCCATTAATTAAATTTACCTATTATAATGGGTTTACATCTAGTTGTAGTTTTAATTTGCATTTCCCTAATGACAGATTATATTGAGCATAGCCTAATTTCCTTGTTGGTCAGTTGTACATTACCTTTGTGAAGTGTTTGTTTGTTTGTTTGTTTTTCAAACATTTTGCACATTTGTAATTTGGTTTTTAAATTGAGACCGAGTTGTAGAAGGTCTTAATATATCCTGGATATTAGCCTTTTCTCAGATATATTTAGTTGAATATTTTATCTAAGTCTGAGAATTGCCTTTTCATTTGTATAAAATTGTCTTTAACGAATAGAGGTACTTTATTTGATTAAGTTCAATTCATCAATTTCGTCTTTCTTGAACTTTGCTTTTCTTTTTATCACATCTAAGAAATCTGTCTACTCCGAAGCCATGAAGATTTTCTCTTATATTATTTTTCAATATATTTTATAGATTTAATTTTGTATGTAAGTATACGAACTATTTCAAGATTTCGTGTTTGTTAAGAGTCAAGACTTAACTTATTTTTTCTTACAGATTGCTAATTGTGTCAGCACTATCTGATGAAAAGACTATTTCCCCCATTTAATTACCTTGCTGTGTTTGTATAAAAAGAATTAAATAATACCTCCATAGGTCTATAACTGGAGTCTCTACCCTGATTCACTGATCTCTGCATGTATATCTTTGTGCCAGGATGATATCCTGATTACTGTAGCTTTACAGTAAGTTTAGAAATCAGCAAATATCTTCCTACCTTGTTCCTCCATTTCAAAATCATTTCAGCCACCTAAGTTACTTTGTATTTCCTCATAAACTTTAAGACCAGCTTACTAATTTCTACAAGAAAGCAAAACTCCTAGAATTTTCATTAAGATGCCTTAAATGTATTGGTCAATTTGGAGATATCTGACATTTTAATCTTGAAAATGTCAGTTGATAAGAATAGAATATTTTTGATAATGTTTAGGTCTTTAATCTTTCAGTAACATTTTATAATTTTTAGTGTTTATCTTACTATATTTTGTTAAATGAGTTTTTTTTTACTTTTTTGATGCTATTATATTTGTCATTTTATTTTATTTTTTAAAAGATAGATAGATTGATTGATTGATTTATGATAGACATAGAGAGAGGAAGGCAGAGACACAGGAGAAGGGAGAAGCAGGCTCCATGCCGGGAGCCTGACGTGGGACTTGATCCCGGGACTCCAGGATCTCGCCATGGGCCAAAGGTAGGCACTCAACTGCTAAGCCACCCAGGGATCCCTGTATTTGTCATTTTAAAAAAATGATTTTCCAGTTGTTTGTTGCTGTTTTATAGATATTCAGCTAAATTCACACATTAGCTCTTACAGGTCTATTTGAGTTTCCTTGAGATATTCTGCATAAATAACTGTAAATTTGCTTGTTCCTTACCAATCTATATAAATCTTATTTCCTTTTCTTAACCCATTGCATTTTTTGGGTTCTTTTTTAAGGACTTCTAGTACAATGTTCTGTAAAAGTGATCAGATTGAATACTTTGTCTTGTTTCTGGTCTTGGAAGAAAAACATTTTACTTCTATCACTAAGTATGATATTAGTTGATGCTTTTTAATCAGGTTGAGGAACTTGCTCATGACTGGATGTTGAATTCTGATGAAATGCTTGTTTTGCATCTATTGACATAATCATGATTTTTATCCTTGATTTTGTTAATACGATTATTATTTTTGAATATTAAATAAACCTTGCATTTTCTCAGTCTCTGGATTCTCTCTGATTAGAATTCAATTATCTCCCAGGTCTTGATGAGCTCCAGTAATTGTTCATTTTAAACTACTCACTCTTTGCCTTGTCTCAACAACCCAGGTGTACTTTAACATCTCAAGACCCAAAGTATTCCCTATTGAGAGTTCTTTCTTGATGTGGTTTCTTCCTTTCTAGTACTCTACCTACAAATTTTGCTCTCCAAATTTTCAACTTTGTCTCCAAAATTTAGTGTGAGTACCATGCTCAGCTTGGGTTCTCTCTTTGAGAGAAGTTCTCTCTTTGAAAGAAAGGAATCATATTTCCCCCCTTCTCTCAGAGATAACCATCCTGAGCCTCTCGTTGACCAATGTATAAAACAGTTCGGTCATTTACTCTATTTTTGTAAAAGACTATGATTGCAATGCAAATCCAGTACTAGTTATTTCATTTTACCCAAAAGTCCAATTTCATCTTAACATTTAAAGAAACTGGGTTTAAACGGGAAATGTACTTCTTTTGGGAAATTTTTTCTCATCTTATAGGAAAAGAGTCCAGATTAATAAATGAACTCTTGTTAGATTTCCTATTCTAATTCACCAAATTCTATTCTGATATTTCAGAAAGGATAGTTAAGAAAATTTACATATGTTTCCAAAACCTTAGATTTTATTTTGAGAGTTGTTCTAACTGCAGTTTGACTAAAATAAGTCAAAAATACAACATATCAAGAGAGTAGATATCGCTCCCATCAAAACAACTAGAATTTTAAATGTACTTTATGGAACGTATACTATTTGGCCTATTTCCTTCATAATATATGTGTGTATGTCAGAACATGTCATTTACGCAATACATACGCATTGCCGTCCTTTTCTTTAAAAAGTTACAGACACCTGTTGGACATAGATACTTATTAGAGGAAGATGAGAATAACTTCTGTCTTACTATGCATCTTTTTTGTAGAAATAACAATAATTTCAATTATTCAATAACAAGTAACTTCTATGATTTTATCTTTCTTACTAAGAAAATGGATTTCATATAACCATTGTAAAAAACGAAATAGGATAGAAATGGAATTGAATTAATAGGGCAATACCATTTTCAAAATAACATACTACATAAAAAGTAACATATTTTAGTAGAAATACATAATTTAGTAAGAAACAATTCATCTTTTAATTAAATTGGTAAATCTACCAAATATTTCTGATTGCTATTCAGAAAGACTCTTCAGAGGTAACTTAAAAGTTTATGTATTTAATTGTAGTCATTTTTAATTTTTAAAAAATATTTTATTTATTTATTTATTTGAGAGGACTTGAGTGTGGGGAGGGGCAGAGGGAGAAAGGAAGAATCTCATGAAGATTCCCTACTGAGCATGAAATCCAATGGAAAGCTTGATTCTAGGACCCTAAGATTATGACCTGATCTGAAATCAAGAGCCAGATGCCTAACCAACTGAGCCACCCAGGTTCCCCCATTTCTAATTTTTGAGGAAAAAAAAACTTCTTCTGTTTATTTCTGGAATGTAATTTTCTTTTGGAAAGTAGAAGTCATTTTATTCTATGTAAAACTTTAACATAAGTTTACAAGTAGATGTGTTTAATGATGTTTATTTTGGCATTGTTTGAATTTGTGAAATATATAGAAACTGACAAATTTTCATAAGATAATAAAAAAAATTACTAAATATCTTTTAGCAGAGATTCTTTAAACAAAACATGGTGTATATCACACAGCAGCAAAATGATGCATCTCTGAGGATAGATTTTCAAAAATGTTATTAAGTGAAAAAGGGGTTTAAAAAGATATTTACAGTATAGTTATATAACTGATCAGATATCACGTAATCATGTTATATATTGGTATATGCACATACATATAATATCTATATATGTTACATATAACTGTGCTATCTATCTATATATATATTGGATGGCTATTCACCAATTTGTGTTTGCCTCCTGGGATGAGAATAGGGGTTTGTGGATGAATATAAAAGCAATCATACCCTTGCCAGTGATATTTTATTTCTCAAAAATTAAATTAATTAAGCATATATCCTAAAATCATAGAAATATATAAAATTCTATAAAATTATAGAATTGTTATAAAATGTTCTACTTTTCTGATGTTTCAAAAATGTTCCCATAAGCTATTTTTAAATAAATATATATTAGTTAAAGAAATTAACTCATGGAATGCCTAGGTGGCTTAGTGGTTGAGCATCTGCCTTTGGCTCAGTTCGTGATCCCGGGATCCTGGGATCGATTCCTGCAACAGGCTCCTCACAGGGAGCCTGCTTCTCCCTCTGCCTGTGTCTCTGTCTCTCTCTGTGTCTCTCAAAATAAATTAATAATCTTAATAAAAAGAAATTAACTTATTTTTTTTTCAAAATTCATTGAAATTAAAATTTGAGATTATACCTTTTAATACATCAAAATTGCTGATAGTTGTTCTTATTTCTGTTTTACTATTGTAAGATAAGCTTCTGTGGCAATATATTTTAAATTCTGTATAATTTATAGTAAATATTTTAATTATGCAGGTGAAAATACATTTTTTTGATAAGGAAAGACCCTGTTAATGTTCCAGAAGATATATGTAATTTGAGAAAGACTTTAAAATAAAACAAGGAAAAATCACTCCACAAATTCAGTCTCTAGAAGAGACATTTACAGTTAAAGCTTCCTAATAATTATAAAAAATTACCAATCTCAGCTTACCATCAAAGAGTTATTCCTTTCTGACATGTTTTGGGAACTGTATATATATTATTATTTCATTCTCTCAACAACTCCATGAAGTATTCCCAATTGACAGCCAGGAGAGGAAATTGAGGCAGAAAAATTTTAAGTAATTAGCTGAAAGCCCAAAGCTTTCATGCAGTAGAACCAGTATTTTAACTGAGTCTTTTAAAAACCCATATCATGCTCTCAAACACCACACTCCACTGTTCATTAAAATGCATCCAAACTAAAAAGCAACACATATTGAATAGGCAACTAGCTTATATTAGAGAAAAAGGATTTTTGGTTTTCCATATTTCCTCCTTTAGTCACATCTTTCTTCCAAACCTCAGGGGGAAGATACTTTAAGTTCATGGTAATTATTCCCTTGATTTTCTTTATGGTATTATCCCATTTGTTTGTTTCCCTAAATCTTAAAAAGCTTAGTTTTATTTGACATTTTGCATGAATTAAGCCATTCCTTATGTATTCCTCTGTGACTTGTTTATTTAGGGTTCAATTTTATATTCATTGACTATGATGCATGAATCTACAGTTCATTTTCACTAGACAAAAATTACATATTTTCACTTTAAAAAAATTTGCTGATGCTAAGAACGTTTTTATACACATCTCCTGTTCATACATACATTTCTTAAATAATGTATTTGTCCACAAGTAGAATTTCTAGTCATCAAATAGGGATATTCAACTTTAAAAGATAATGCTGAACTATTTTCACTTGCCATGATAGTAGAATCATTTTTACTCAAAACCCAATTTTTAGTCTCACAGTTTATTTTCATCAAAATTATGAATGTAAAGAAATTTATTCAAGTGCCTATCCTCTGACTTATTACGTGCTTCTGTTTCTCTTGATTTTGATCTTTTGCTTAGGAGAGGCAAGCAATAGATTTGTGCCCATAGAAGGAAAATTGCCAACTTGAGGATAAGTTTTAAGAGATTAACATGGACTTGGTTTATTTTTATGCTCAATATCTGAACTGAGATTGTGGGGGTTAAAAATCAATACTTGTCGATTTATTTTTATTATATAACATGTCTTATTACTAAAACATGTATTTCCTCATGTTCTCTCCACTGTTTATCTGTTCAAGAAGCAAGGGGATAGATAATTTCTCAAAATGGGAAAAGGACTAAAAATGATTTCCTGTATTTAATTTTCAAGAGTGTAACTATTTGACTGAAATATATTTTGCAATGCTTTAGACCAAAATAATGACTTAAATATGAATAGTTTAGGAATAGAAGCTGACAAGAAAAGCGAATTCTTTAAATGGAGCAGAGATTTGCCCACTTTTCAGAAATGATAAAAAAAGTTTTAAAATCACTTGTGCTCAAAAAAATAAATATAGTTATATTTGAATACTTTCATGGGTTATAATTGTTTGCTTTCTTATAATTATCATTACCTCTTGGAATGAATGCAATGTCTTTATTTTCCTGTTTGCCTTTAAAATTTTCATTATATCATTGATTTTTAACAATTTTTGTAATGTGCTGATATTACTTCCTGTCTTCATTCTACTTGACACTCACTGAGCTTCTTGGAATTTTGGTCCTATAACTTTTACAAAGAGAATTTTAAGCTATTCTTCACATTAAAAAAAAAAAAAAAAAGATTTGTTCACTTAGAGACAGAAAGAGAGTGCATGGGGGGTTGGAACAGAGAGAAAGAGAGAGAGAGAAACTCAAGAAGACTCTGTGCTGGGCACAGAGCCCCGGGCTCTATTTCACAAGCGATGAGGTCACTACCTAAGCCAAAACTGAGAGTTAGCCATTTAAAAGACTGCATCACCCAGATGCCCCTAATTCTTCACATTTTTATGATCCAACCTTCCTGTTCACTTATTCTGCACTTCAGTTACATGTACATTCATTGACTGTTTGATAGTGTCCCATGGATCATGTTGTTGTTTTCAGCTTCTATTTCTCTTTTATCCTACTAGTTCCCTCATTGTTTTCAGGTTTTCCTTTACATCCTTACATGTATTCAGAATAGGTATTTTAAAGAATTTAGTGATTCTAAAATTTCTGACATTAATAGTCTCTATTATTTCGAGTTTTGTTCTACTTATAGGTCACATATTCTGCTTCCTCCATTGTATAATAATTTTTAAGAACATTATGGATGCTATAGTATTTCATTTTTTAAATTTTTACTTTCTTCTTAGAGTATTAAATTAATTTACTTCCATATCACTTTGGTCCTCTATAGGCTTGTTTTTAAGCCATTATATTGGATCTAGAGTAGTCTTTGTCCTAAAACTAGATTAGCCTTTTTCTCAAGTTATTTACCTTTCTAGGGCATATACAAAATTGTTGGCAAGCCCAACAGATCTCTTCACTCTCACTAGTTGAAAATCAAACATATCGCCACCTTATGTGAGCTCTAGTATTTGTCCAGTTTACACTTTCCTAATAGTTGTTCTTTTGATGGTAAATTTGATTAAATGGTAAGTTGTCCTTTGTTTGACCTCTTGGAACCTTGACCTGAACATGAGTAGCTTAGTATATGATGAAATATTCAAGGGAATCCCCATAAAATTTCTGGAAGTTTAAAAAAACAAATCTCTCTTTTGTACTCTGTTTCACAAATCCCAGCTGATTCAATAACCTCAAACTCTAATATCCTTTTCTCATGATAAGACCATCATCCTCTGGACTTGCCTTTTTTGTATCACACTTTGGACACGACTACCAAAAGCCAGAACGAATACCTGACTTAATGTCAAAAACTGTGATGAATCTGGGATTCACCTTTCTTACAAGCTAATCAGTTGCCTTGCCATAGTTTCATGGGTGCTCATAGAAGAGACTAGTGTCCTTAGGTCAGAGACAAAACAATTTATTACTCATGGTATAGCAGACATAATAAATTTAATGTTCATGTGAATGTCTATTATCCCCCAAGACTAATGGGTATGACCCAGAAGTGGGCCAAGGTGGATGCTACACATGCGCTGAGTTTGTGTTAGAATTGAAGAATCCTGAGTGTAGCAAACCTCAAACTTTATATGGGATTTGCAAGTAAACTTGCCCAATTTTTGTCCAGAAAGGAGATACTATCACTTATTTCCAAGGCTATTTGTTAACAAATGTACTTGAAAAGAAGGATTGTGACAAAAGGTGTTAATATCTTTGTTGACAATGTGCAGAAATGTGAGACACCCAAGGAAAACTGACTCCCAACATTTGCTTTGTTTTGCTTTTATTAGGGAATACTATCCTGTGCTGCTTGTTGATCAAAATCTGAAAACCTTCACTTCCTAAGTTATAATTTATCTACTTTTATAGTTATTTATACAGAGAAACCAGTCAGGTAATCGTCACATCAAAGACGAAGTCCCAGTTAATACTGCTTTGAAGTTAGCATTTTAAAATAAGGTAAAGTGTATTTCAGATAATGATAAGTCTTTTGAAATATACAACAAGTTACAAGATATCCCAGGTATAGTATTTTTACATGAATTAAAAAGTTTAAATCTATTCCTTTCAATTTTTAAAATAAACATAAATGTATAAGTATGTATATATATGCACACAATACATATATATTATGCTTTATTAGATGTTTGCTAATTATGGCCTAGAAGTAGGAAATCTGTTATAGACCCACTAAAATTGTAATAAAAAACCCTACCTCTTTTCTTTCACAAAATGTGCATTAATATCCTGTCTTTTCTACCTAGCTCATCCCTATCCCTACTTTAAAACCAAACTAGGGGTGGTAGAAGGGGAGAAGGGCGGGGGGTGGGAGTGAATGGGTGACGGGCACTGGGGGTTATTCTGTATGTTAGTAAATTGAACACCAATAAAAAATAAATTAAAAAAAAAAACAAACTTGAGTGACTCTGTTTTCACAACACACAGCTTTGAGCCCTCAGTTTGAGTGAGATTATAAAATACTTTTTTAAAAAGATTTTATTGATTTATTAGAGAGAGAGAGAGTACAAGCAGGATGAGCTGGAAAGGAAGAAGTAGGCTCCCCACTGAGCAGAGAGCCCAATGTAGGGCTCAATCTCAGGACCCTGGGATCATGACTGAACCAAAGGCAGACACGTAACCTGCTGAGCCACCCAGGTGCCTCAGACTATAAATTTTTTAAGTGAATCTCATGGACACTAACATTTGAGAATCACTGATCATTGTGATGAAGAATCTTTACTGGATGTTAATGAGCAATACTGCATTTTAGAGACAATACAGAGAACGGTCTGGAGAGAAGATGATTAAAGGCAGTGAGAAGTTTGAAGGCAGGAGTTGACAAGAAACTGCAGCAGTGAGAATCAGATCAGCAGTCATGAAAATGTGGTTAGAGGTGAGTGACAATGTGAATGGACATTTAAGAAAGGACAATCAGCTGGGCTTAGGTATTCCTTAGATGGACAGTTAGTGAGAGAAAGGACTATAAGTTGACTGGCAGGTTTCACTTCCTAGGTGATACTATTTTGTCCAGCTATATACTTTCTCCAAAATTGATTATAAAATAACAATTTAATGTATTTGATTCTTCTTTTTCCCACTTAATTTTAATAGGATGATTATCCTAGGTGCATGCTGATACAACCTCCACACATTACTGAGTGAGAATAAATAGGCCAGAGACAACATAGTGACATTTTAACTCCCTCTTTATTCCCAGTGAGTAACAATGCTAGCTGAAGGAACTGGATATGAATTACCCACACACATAATCAAGCTATCAGCTTTCATAGTGGTGTCCTCATTTATAAATTCCTAAAACCCAGCCCCAAATCCTTTCCTCTTTTTCCTTTTGTCCCTCAATCGTCACTTCTCAGCATTTCTGCCATTTACATTCACAGGATAATACACTCAATTAAATTGTGTTAATCCTGCCCTAAATAAAACATGAATCTTATTAGCATTCCTTGCACTGGTGGTAGAGATTTTGAATTAATGCTGCCTACTGGAAATTTCTAGAAGCCTTAAACAGTGTATATGAAATTAAAAGGAACAGGCTGACATGCAAGCTCTTACAATGCCAGATTGCTGAGCTTACTTCCCAGGAAGTTAAAGTATTCCCCACAGATTTTATCAATTCTATTCTCCTTAAAACATCTACCATATTTCCTATACACTCTTGCCCTTAAAGAATTAAAAAATAATATTTCTGGTTACCACAAAAATTTTGGTCAAATGACCAGTTTTACCTTCAAGTAAAGACTTAAAGACTTTACATTATATGTAAAGACCAAACAAGTGCCTAAAGTTAGTGACTTTCAAAATATTTTAAGCCATAAACTACTTATTTGGATTAAGTAAAATATAAAAATCCAAACTGAAAAATATGAAATACGTAAATACAGAATATTTGGAATAACATTGAAAAAATGCTGTTGATTATTACACAGCTCATGCCAACTATCCAAGTTTTGCTGTAAAGTAAAATATCTAGGCAGCCTTAGGGAAATCATTTCCTAAATACCTAGAGGAAGGTAAATGTGCTTTCCTAACTTCAGAGAGTGTGTTTTCAAGAAAGGAAGTGCAAAAGCAATGTTGGGGCAGAGAGGCTTTTCTGAAACATGTAATCAGTAGGCTCTTTGGCCATAGGGCCCAAGTACCAACTTTCTAGTAGTCAAAAATTATCTGTGCTCAGTAGAAAAAGAAATGACTTTTGGGTCTTTTCCCAGTTGCTTTAGAATACAAAATGAACATAACTGTATGCTTAAATGTTATGAGTTGTCTAAGAACTAAAACCAATTTTGTCAACAATATTACAGCATCAAAAGGAAAAAAAAAAAACACCTAAGGGTGACTAACAAATAACAAAAACAAAAACAAACAAAAAACACACAAAGAAACAAACAATAAAACCAGTACTAAACTTTCAAAGGTTAAAAGTCAACAGTTGCCTGGCATGAGAAGCTCACTTTTCTGAACCAGTCTCCTTAATACTTCAGTGAAGGGTTTATCCAGATAATCTCTGTTTTCACCTAAAGCTCTAAAACGCTTTGACACCTCATGACTAGATAGTTTTCTTTTCTTTTTTTTTTTTTTTTTTTACTAGATAGTTTTCTGCTAGGAAATAAATTCAGATTAAGCCACAATTTTAGCTACAACTTCCTTTTAACCTCACTTTAAATAATATTAATAAAATATTAATAATATAGGTAGAAGTGAATATTTTTAAATTAATATTAATATTAATATTTTTGTTTCAAGTTTTTATTTAAATTCGAATTAGTTAACACAGAGTGTAATGTTGGTTTCAGGAGCAGAATTTAGTGATTCATCACTTACATATAACACTCCGTGCTCATCACAAGTACCTTCCTTGATATCCATCACCCATTTAGCACATCCCCCACCCACCTCCCCTCTAGAAACCCTTGTTCTCCATTGTTAAGTCTCTGATGGTTTGCCTCCCTTTCCCCCCTCTTCTTTCCCCCATGTTCATCTATTCTGTTTCTTAAATTCCACATGAGTGAAATCATATGGTATTTATCTTTCTCTGACTTATTTCACTTAGTATAATACAGTCTAGCTCTAGCGAATGGCAAGATTTTATTCTTTTTGATGACTGAATAATATTGTCATACATAACAGAATACACACACACACACACACACACACACACACACACACACCGTATCTTCTTTATCCATTCATCAGTCAATGGACATTTGGGCTCTTTCCAAGAATGGACTATTGTTGATGATGCTTCTATAAACATCAGGGTGCTTGTGCCCCTTCTAACCTGTATTTTTTTTTATCTGCTGGGTAAACAGCAGTGCAATTTCTGGATCATAGGACAGGTCTATTTTCCACTTTTTGAAGAACCTCCATACTGTTTTCCAAAGTGGCTGCACCAGTTTGGCTTTCCCACCAACAGTATAAGAGAGTTCCCCTTTCTCTGTATCCTCACCATCATTTGATTTTTCCTGTGTTGTTAATTTTAGCCATTCTGACAGGTATGAGGTGCTATCTCATGAATTTGATTTGTATTTCCCTCATGATCAATGATGTTGAAATGTCTACTCATGTCTTCTGCTTATTTCTTAAGTGGATTATTTATTTTGGGGGTGTCGAGTTTGATAAATTCTGTATAGATTTTGGATACTAACCCTTTATCTGATGTGTCATTTGCAAATATCTTCTCCCATTCTGTAGGTTGCCTTTTATTTATTTTTTATTTTTATTTTATTTCATTTTATTTTTTGTAGGTTGCCTTTTAGTTTTGTTGATTGTTTCCCTTACTGTGCAGAAGCTTTTATCTTGTGAAGTCCCAAGAGTTCACTTTTGCTTTTGTTTCCCTTTCCTCAGGAGACATGTCTAGTAAGAAGTTGCTATACCCAATATCAAAGAGGTTACTTCCTGTGTTCTCTCCTAGGACTGTGATGTCTTCCTGTCTCACATTCAGGTCTTTCATCCATCTTGCATTTATTTTTGTGAATGGTGTGAGAAAATGGTCCAGCTTCATTCTTCTGCATGTGGCTGTCCAGTTTTCCCAGCACCATTTGTTGGAAAGACTGTTTTTTTTTCCCATTAGATATTCTTTCCTGCTTTATGGAAGATGAGTTGACTCATCTTCATTTATGAAGTAAGTCCATTTCTGGGTTTTCTTTTCTGTTCCATTGATCTGTCTGTGTTTTTGCTAGTACCATAGTGTCTTGATGACTGCAGCTTTGTAATATAGCTTAAAGTCTGGAATTATGACACCTCCAGCTAGCTATGCTTTTCTTTTTCAAGATTGCTTTGGCTCTTAAGGGTCTTTTGTGGTTTCACACAAATTTTAGGATTGTTTGCTCTAGCTCTGTGAAAAATGCTTGTGGTATTTTCATAGGGATTGCATTAAATGCATAGATTGCTTTGGGTAATATAGATATTTTAACAACAATTCTTCTCCTTCCAATTCATGAGCATGGACTGTTTTTCCATTTCTTTGTGTCTTCCTCCATTCCTTTCATAAATGTTCCATAGTTTTCAGAGTACATATTTTTTACTTCTTTGGTTAGGTTTATTCCTGGGTATGTTAGGGTTTTTGGTGCAATTGTAAGTGGGATCAGTTCCTTGTTTTCTCTTTCTGCGATTTCATTATTGGTGTGTGGAAATGCAACAAATTTATATATGTTGATTTTGTATCCTATGACTTTGTTGAATTCATGTATCAGTTATAGCAAGTTTTTGGTGGACTCTTTTGGGTTTTCTACATACTGTTATGTCATCTGCAAATACTGAAAGTTTGACTTCTTCCTTGTCATCTGGATGCCTTTTATTTCTTTTTGTTTTATTTCTTTTTGATTCCTGAGGCTAGGACTTCCAGTATTACATTAAAACAACAGTGGTGAGAGTGTACATTCCTGTCTGTTCCTGACCTTCAAGAAAAAGCTCTGTTTTTCCCCATTCAGGATGATATTAGCTATGGTCTTTCATATATGGCCTTTGTGATGTTGAGGTATGTTCCCTCTATCCCTATTTCTTGAGGGTTTTTATCAAGAATGGATACTGTACTTTGTCAAATCCTTTTCCTGCATCTATTCGTAGAATCATATGGTTCTTATCCTTTCTTTTATTAAATAGTGTATCACATTGATTGATTTCTGAATATTGAATCACCCTTGCAACCCAGGAATAAATCCCACTTGATTGTAGTAAATAATTATTTTAATGTAGTTGGATTTGATTTGCTAGTTTCTTGCTGAGAATTTTTGTATCCATGTTCGTCAGGGATATTGATCTGTAATTCTCCTTTTTAGTGGGCTCTTTGTCTGGTTTTGAAATCAAGGTAATGTTGGCTTTGTAGAATGAACTTGGAAGTTTTCCTCCCATTTATATTTTTTGGGACACTTTGAGAAGAATAGGTATTAACTCTTCCTTAAATGTTTGGTAGAATTTGCCTGGGAAGCCATCTGGCCCAGGATTTCTGTTTTTTGGGGAGATTTTTGAATACTCATTCAATTTCTTTGCTAGTTATGGATCTGTACACATTTTCTACTTCTCCCTCTTTCAGTTTTGGTAGGTTGTATGTTTCTAGGAATTTAACAATTTGTTCCAGATTGTTCAATTTGTTGTCATATAAATTTTCATAATTCTCTTTTATAATAGTTTGTATTTCTGTGGTGTTGGTAATGATCTCTCCTCTTTCATTGTGATTTTATTTGGGTTCTTCCTCTTTTCTTTTTGATAAGTCTGGCCAGGCGTTTATCAACCTTTTTAATTCTTTCAAAGAGCCAGGTATTAGTTTCATTGATGTGTTCTAATGTTTTGTTCTTATTTCTATATCATTTATTTCTGCTCTAATCTTTATTATTTCCTTTCTTCTGCTGGCTTTAGACTTTATTTGATGTTACTTTTCTAGCTCCTTTAGGTGTAAGGTTAGGCTGTGTATTTTATTTGATGTTCCTTTTCTAGTTCCTTTAGGTGTAAGGTTAGGTTGTGCATTCAAGATTTTTCTTGCTTCTTGAGGTAGGCTATGTGCTTACCTTTTACTATTGCTTTTTCTACATCACAAAGGTTTTAGGCTACTGTGTTTTCATTTTCATTTGCTTCCATATATTTTTTTAAATTTCTTCTTAAATTATCTGGTTATAATCCAGCATTCGTTAGTAGGATATTCTTTGACTTCCATGTATTTGTGGTCTTTTCAAATTTTTTTTTTGTGGTTGACTTCAAGTTTCATAGTGTTATAGTCTGAAAATATGCATGGTATGATCACAATCTTTTGTACTAGTTGAGGACTGATTTGTGACCCAGTATGTGATCTATTCTGGAGAATGTGCCATGTGCACTCAAAAAGAATGTGTATTCTGCTGTTTTAGGATGAAATATTCTGAATATATCTATTAATTCTATCTGATCTAGTGTGTCATTGTGTCTATGTTGATTTTCTGCTTAGATAATCTGTCCATTGCTTTAAGTGGTGTGTCAAAGTCCACTCTTATTATTGTATTGTTGTCAGTGAGTTTATGTTTATTATTAATTGATTTATTTTTTTTTTTTTTATTTTTTTTTTTTTTAATTTTATTTATTTATGATTGTCACAGAGAGAGAGAGAGAGGGGCAGAGACACAGGCAGAGGGAGAAGCAGGCTCCATGCACCGGGAGCCCGATGTGGGATTCAATCCTGGGTCTCCAGGATCGCGCCCTAGGCCAAAGGCAGGCGCCAAACCGCTGCGCCACCTAGGGATCCCCTATTAATTGATTTATATATTTGGGTGCTCCCAAGTTGAGGGCATAAATATTTACAACTGTTAGATCTTCTTGTTAGATAGAGCCCTATCATTATTATGATATAGTGCCCTCCTTTATCTCTTGTTACAGTCTTTGGTTTAAAATCTACTTTGTCTGATATAAATATGGCTACTCTGGCTTTCTTTTGACATCCATTAGCATGGTAAATATTTATTTATCCCCTCACTTTCAATATGCCGGTGTCTTTCGGTCAAAATTTGGTCTCTTATAGGCAGCACATAGATAGGTCTTGTTTTTGTTTTGTTTTTATCCACTCTAATACCCTGTATCATTTGATTGGAACATTTAGTCCATTTACATTTAGAGTGATTATTGATAGATATGAATTTAGTGCCACTGCATTACCTATAAAGTTGCCATTTCTGGAGATTTTCTCTGTTCCTTTCTAGGCTTTGTTGCTTTTGATCTTTCTTTCCCACTCAAAGAGTTCCCTTTAATATTTCTTGCAGAGCTGCCTTAGTAGTCACAAACTCCTTTTTCTCTGGGAAACTCTTTATCTCTCCTTCTAGTCTGAATTTCAGACTTGCTGGATAAAGTATTCTTGGCTATTTTCCCCATTCAGCAGGTTGAGTATACCATGTCACTCCTTTCTGGCCTGCTAAGTTTCTGGGGAGAGATCTTCTGCTAACCCTATTTATCTTTTCTTGTAGGTTAAGGTTTTCTTTTTCCTTACTACTTTCAGGATTCTTTCCTTATCTCTGGATTTCTCAAAAAAAATTATTAACCCTTTATTTTTTATTATTTTTTAAAAAAATAAATTTATTTTTTATTGGTGTTCAATTTACCAACATACAGAATAACACCCAGTGCTCATCCTGTCAAGTGCTCCCCTCAGTGCCCATCACCCATTCACCCCCACCCCACACCCTCCTCCCCTTCCACCCCTAGTTCATTTCCCAGAATTAGGAGTCTTTATGTTCCGTCTCCCTTTCTGATATTTCCCACACATTTCTTCTCCCTTCTCTTATATTCCCTTTCACTATTATTGGGACTTCATCAAGATAAGAAGCTTTTGCACAGCAAAGGATACAGTCAACAAAACTAAAAGACAACCTACAGAATGGGAGAAAATATTTGCAAATGACGTATCAGATACAGGGCTAGTTTCCAAGATCTATAAAGAACTTATTAAACTCAACACCAAAGAAGCAAACAATCCAATCATGAAATGGGCAAAAGACATGAACAGAAATCTCACAGAGGAAGACATAGACATGGCCAACACGCACATGAGAAAATGCTCTGCATCACTTGCCATCAGGGAAATACAAATCAAAACCACAATGGGATACCACCTCACACCAGTGAGAATGGGGAACATTAACAAGGCAGGAAACCACAAATGTTGGAGAGGATGGGGAGAAAAAGGAACCCTCTTTCACTGTTGGTGGGAATGTGAACTGGTGCAGCCACTCTGGAAAACTGTGTGAAGGTTCCTCAAAGAGTTAAAAATAGACCTGCCCTATGACCCAGCAATTGCACTGTTGGGGATTTACCCCAAAGATTCAGATGCAATGAAACGCCGGGACACCTGCACCCCGATGTTTATAGCAGCAATGGCCACGATAGCCAAACTGTTGAAGGAGCCTCAGTGTCCATCGAAAGATGAATGGATAAAGAAGATGTGGTTTATGTATACAATGGAATATTCCTCAGCCATTAGAAATGACAAATACCCACCATTTGCTTCAACGTGGATGGAACTGGAGGGTATTATGCTGAGTGAAGTAAGGCAATCGGAGAAGGACAAACATTGTATGTTCTCATTTCATTCATTTGGGGAATATAAATAATAGTGAAAGGGATTTTTCAAATTTTACTATAATATATCTTGGTGTTGGCCTGCTTTTGTTGATTTTTTTTTTTTTTTTTTTTTTTTTGCTTTTGTTGATTTTGATGTGAGTCCTCTGTGCCTCCTGGATTTGGACATCTGTGTCCTTCCCAGATTAGGGAAATTTTCAGTTATAATTTGCTCAACTAAACCTTCTGCTTCTTTTTTCCTTTTTTTCTTCTTCTGGGATACTATGATATGAATGTTATTACATTTCACGGAGTCGCTGATTTTCCCGAATCTATAATCATGTTCTGACGTTTTCCTTCTTTTTCTTTTCAGCTTCATTATTTTCCATAATTTTATCTTCTACATCACTTTTTCATCCCTCTGCTTCTTTCATCCTTGGGGTCATTACATACAGTTGGTTTTGCATCTCAGTTACAGCATTTTTTAATTTTAGCCTGACTGGTTTTTAGGTCTTTTATTTCCATGCAAAGGGACTTCCTAGTGTCTTCTATGCTTTTTCACAAGCCCGGATAATATCCCTATGATTATTGTTTTAAATTTTGGTCAGATATTTTACTTATATCTGTTTTGATGAGATCCCTGGCCATAGCCTCTTATTCTTTCTTTTGGGGTGAATTCCTCCATCTTGGCATTATGTCTAGGACTCTGTCTTCTCTGTGTTAGGAAAGCCTGTTATGTTCCCTGCCCTTATGGTAATAGCTATATGAAGAAGAGGTCAAATATTGTCCAGGGCCTGTTGCTTCAGCAAGTGTTTCTAATGTGTGCTGTGTACACTCTACTGTTCTGTTATGGCTGTTCTTTCCCTCAGGTCAGTAGACTTGATGTGTGTGGGTGTTATTGTGCTAGGCTTCTGGGGGAGGGATCCACTGCTGCACTGACTCTCAGGCACATTTGCCTCAGTTCAGACACACCTGCGCAGAGCAGGGGATGGGGCTTGTGTAAGTGGCTCAAGCTTCCGCTGTGGACACTATGCCACTCACTTAAGTCCATTCATGCTGAAAGATATGGGTACAAATCACTTTGGTCCAGTCTCTCATCCCCAGAGAGGGGAGTTCCTGATCATTGCTGTTCAGAAGTCCTCAGAGAAGAGCAAACAATCTCTCCTCATGTGTCCCAGCATCCCTTAGATCCTTGCTTTCACTCTGTATCTGAGTCATCTGCCCACCTGGTGGTACAGTGCTCCTGTGTTTTATCTCAGCTATGCTGGCTGGGTTTCAAAACTGCAAATTTTTTAGGGACCTGTGCTGATGCTTTGGGGGGAGGGGTGTCTTGCTGTGCTGTGGCTGGTGCCAGTTTGTCCCAGAAGGTCAGTCACACAAACATGCAAGGACTTGGAGTTTATGGCAAAATGCACCAAAAAGCAAGTATCCAGGTTAGCTGCCCTCAGCAGGTGTCTCTGCTCCTGTGCTGCTGAACAGGGCAGGACCATGGTGCCCGATGGCCCTTTTGTCCCAAGAGGAAGTGCCACCTCTTTCTAATGCACTGTAAGAAGGGAAACTATCTCTCCCAGTGTGACCCAGGGGATCTTCAGACCACAATGTCCACTGCCAGACCTCTGCCACTCTTCTCCACAGAAGCACCAATATGCCTGCCAGGCTGCACTCTGAGATGGTACAGACTTCTAAAACTTCAGTCTTTGAGCTCTACTGCTTGTAAAAACTTGAGATAATCAGCCCATTTCATTTTCCTCATCAGTAGTTTTGGGAAAGAGTTTTTTGTGCAATGCCCTATCCCTACTTGCTCTCTGTCTCTCTCCTCTCTGTTTCCAGGGCTCCCTCCTCTCCACAGCACTGGCAGTTTTTTTCTCCTTCAAATTATGCCTCTGCACCTCCTGCCTTCCACAGTGTATCCTCTTTTCTCCATCTAGTTGTGCAGTTTGTTCCCTCAGGCCTCAGATCAACTTCCTGGGTGTTCAAAATGATTTAATATCTACCTAGCTGTGTTTGAGGGACACAAGTACCAGGTCCTCCTACTATGCCACCATCTTAACTCCTCTTGACTCAATGAAATGTTAACAGTCTTTCATAAGTTGTCATAATGAATGCTCTTATTTGATTTCCTTAAGTAAAATATGACAGACTGGAGTAAGATAATTAATAATTTTAATTTGATACATGATATTAAGTTTAAACTACAATGTTGTTTCCAAAAAGAACTCCTATTTAATGGCCATTTACTCTCTCCTATTGCCACTTTAGTTCATTTTCTAAGAATAGAAACTATGTCACAGAACCACATCATTTCTACGCAATTTTAATACAGACTTCAAAATATATTGCTTTGATTCAAACACAAAGCTTGCTTTACACATATATTGCTTTGTTTTACGATGAGGTGTCAAATTTAAGGGCTCTCTAAAGAAATGTAAATAAATGTTATCAGGGAAGTATTACTTAGTCATTATGAATGCATAATATCCTTCCTTTTATGTTTACTTGGATATAAGAAATATTTCAAGCAGTTGTCATTTTTAACTTAAGTAAGTATACAGTCCTGGAAGACAAGATATAGAAAATTCTTATAGCTGAAACCAACAGCTGAGATATATACATCGATCACAAAAAGAGATAAAGTAATTTTCATTGTTTTATTGATTTATAAGTAGATTTCTTCCTGTCTTGGTTTATCTAAAATTAACTGGAAAAATTATGATCTGACATAATTTATTTTCTAAGAAACCTTGTTTTGAAAATATCACGAAGTATGCACCCTATAAAACATATTATTCTTAGATAACAGCATAAAGCACTAAAAGCGAAAAAAAAAAAAAAGCAGAAGCAGGTGGCTATGCCTGGGGAATCAGATACAGAAAGGAACAAGATTGGAGTCTATAGTGCATGGAGTCTAGGAAAAAAGGAAAACCTAAAAATAGGAAAATTCTTTTAAAAAAGTAATTAATACTGAACAGAGATGGGATGCAGAATCCAGGTGTTCTAGATGCATAGACTATTTATAAAAAACTATCCATATAACACATCAAGGCATAGTGTCTCTGTTATAAAGGGTAAACAGTGAAAAAATATTCTACAAGACATAGTTCTGGTTGTATAATATATACTTGCAACCTTAGTGGTAGCTAACGTTCTTTAAATAAAAAATAGCAATGAACACTTGTTCCCTATTTGCTATCGAAACAAAAAACAAAATAAAACTCAGAAGGCTCTAAATAAACCACAGAAAAATTAATAATAACATTGAATAAAGAGGTTAATCTCTTAGTAACTGTTATGAAACTAGTTTCAGAAAATAGAATATATAGAAGAAAAGAGAAATAGACATCTACATAAAATATTTGGATTTTCATGAGAAAAAGTCAATAGAATCGTCTTTAGGGGAACCCTGGGTGGCGTAGCGGTTTAGCGCCTGCCTTTGGCCCAGGGCGCGATCCTGGAGACCCGGGATCGAATCCCACGTCGGGCTCCCGGTGCATGGAGCCTGCTTCTCCCTCTGCCTATGTCTCTGCCTCTCTCTCTCTCTGTGACTATCATAAATAAAAAAAAAAAATTAAAAAAAAAAGAATCATCTTTAATGGCCAGTAGGAGAGGTGAAATTTATACTATTTATTAAATGCTTAAATGATGCTAATATATGCAAACACATGTGTATTAGTTTAGACTAGATAATTTCATAACAAATTATCCCCTAAATTCCAGTAGCTTAACCCAACAAGATCTATTTTTTGCTCACATAACGTGTATCTTGAATCACTGTGGCCTCTGCTATACAGAGTGACTCAGATATATAGAACACTTTGCCGAGATATCTTGACACTGCACCATCTGAAATATGTAGCTTCTGTGGCTGCTGGAGACTCTTGTATTATTAGCAATTAAATACTTTGTCCCAGAAGGGCATACTTTATTTATACATATATTTCATTGGCCTCCATTGGTTATTTGATACTACATAAATAAAAATAAGCAAGTGTAATCTTTCCATGTACTCAGTAGAGAACAATGGATATAGGTGTATATTAAGGCCTCTACCATGATACTTGGACTGACAGCAGTTAACAGTGTGGTAAAAGAATACCCAATCTGAAAAGTTGTGCTTATAGGCCAATAAATCCAGAAGGCAGGAATCCAATTTGTTTCGGATCATGGTTTTCAACATGGCCACTTTTTAGGTGCAATAAGAAACATAAGGAACACGTTACTTAAAAAAAAAAAAAAAAAAAAAAAGATTTATTCATTTGATGAGAGAGAGAGAGAGAGACAGAGAGAATGAATGAGAGATAGGAGCAGGGAGGGACAGAGAGAGAGAGAAAGAGAAATAATCTTAAGCAGACCCCAAGCTGAGCATGGAGTCTGACTTGGGACCTGCTCCCAGAACCCTGAGATCATAACAGAGCTGAAACCAAGAGTCGGATACAACCTACTGAGCCACTCAGATGCCCCAGGAACACATTACTTTTTAAACACATAAAAGATTAATGTTCTCTAACTATAAACCACATTACTTTCAGGAACAGAGAATTACTTTTATACTCAATGTAGGGCTTGAACTCATGACCCCAAGATCAAGAGTCACATGCTGTACCAACTAAGCTAGCCAGGCACCCCTCACCAGGTATTTTTCAAGTTGGAATATTACAATACATGTGTTTCTATATATACCTACTGCTTTAAGCTGAGATTAAATTACTCTTGATAATTTTTCTAATCTCATTTTGGATGGGCATGATTTATAATGTTGGCTCAAACAGTATAGTTTGACACTACAGTGAATATTTAAGTTAGATATAATTTATTAGAAAGAACTACCAAAAAAAGAGATTTTAATTAAAATCAGTCACTTTAGGTAATGGCTCTTAGATCTGGGAAGAAAAAAAAAAAAACTGACTCAGAGAAACCAACAAAATGTTAAGCAATTTAAAAAGACAAAAACCCATACTATCTCTTAATATAACTCAATACAGTCTGGATATTAGACATACTTTTCAATGTTTTTTTTTTTAAGATTTTATTTATTTATTCATAATAGTCACACAGAGAGAGACAGAGAGGCAGAGACACAGGCAGAGGGAGAAGCAGGCTCCATGCACCGGGAGCCCGACGTGGGATTCGATCTCGGGTCTCCAGGATAGCGCCCGGGGCCAAAGGCAGGCGCCAAACCGCTGCGCCACCCAGGGATCCCCATACTTTTCAATGTTATACTAATGAAGGAAATAAAATATTTCCTTAATCTTCTATAGATAAAAAGAAATTTAATAGTTAAGATAACAACATATTTCTATTCTTTGACTTCTCTCCAATTCATAAACATAATTTTGATGTTTATATGTTTTATAGTTTTATAGTTACATTTCATATATGAATGTTTTATAGTTACATTTCATATATGTACTGTAAAATATTATCTGAAAGTAAAAAGAAATAACCTCATGTTTCTGTGAAACAGATGTATTTTCAGATTACAAGTTCTATTTGTTAAGTTTATAGGATAAGTGTTTTAATTTGCTTCCTCTAATGTTAACTTCAAGGTTACGGTTCATATTGTCAAAATGCTCTCCTCCACGCTAAGGGATTTTCTTAGATGAATGTATTTGTTTGGATATATAAACTCTATTGTTGTGATCTGATACTTTTGGAAGAGATGATCTGTGTTCACTTTTATTTCCCCATTTTCCTGGAGTATCTGAGCAGAAAGAGTGTTGCTGTTGTTTGTGGATGGTTAGGGTTTGATGGGAGCTCTTGGTGTCCATAATCTAATTGGAAAATTTGAGAATCCTCCTGCACATAAGTCCTGGAAGGGACCATAGGTGGTAGGTACTGACTAAGATATGCCCATTTTATATTCTGAAACTCTCAAGTAAACATTTACAAGATTTCTATCAGAGTTGCCAAAGACTGGCTGTCAAGCAACCAGTCAATCCCTAAGCAATAGTATGATTAACACTACCACAGTTGTGAGGCGGACTTGTCACATTTTTCAGAGATTTGGCTGATAATTCTGTAGTAAGGCCAAATGGATATAGAAATTTTATTACTAACACATTAGTTATAACTTATTAATTTATTGTTTATTCCCAAAGCAGAACACAAACTCCTCAAAAATGGAGATTCAGAATTGAGAATGAATCATGGTTGGACACTTGAATGAGTTTATTACCGATTTTATCTCTAAAGCCTTATAAAATTGTGACCTCGGGATCATGCCTGCTGTAATGGTTAATTTTATGGTGTCCAGACATTTGGTCAAACATAATTTTAGGTGTGCTGTAAAGGTACTTCTAGATAAGATTAACATTTACAGACTGAAGGAAGCAAATTGCTCTTCCTAATATGAATAAGTCTCATTCAATTAATGGAAAACTGGGATAGAACAAAAAAATTGAGTAAGAGGAAATTTCTGCCTGCTTGCTTTAGGTGGGACATTGGTATTTTTCTGTCTTTGGACTCAAACTGAAAAGTCAGCTCTTCTTAGATTTTGAGTCTTCCAGCTTTCAGCCTGGAATTTATACTATTAGCTGTACTGGGTCTCCAGCCCAGCAACTTCAGATTTTGGGATTTCTCAACCTTCCATATTTACATGAGCCAATGCCTTGTAATCTCTTTACATATATATTGGTTGTATCTTTGGAGAACCTGAGTAATAACATTTATATTGATTTTTGACAAGTAGGAGTGTAGACTTAAGGGCATAGTCACATGATAATCTACATATCTGATTTTTTTATGGAAACATTCTTGTATGAAAATACCTGCTAAATTTTGTGCCAAACATAGATTTTGCATATTGATCATAGATTCATAATTTCTGTAATCATTTGTTTCAAGATAATGTCTAATTTATATATTTAGATTCTTTCCTATGATTCAAGAAGTAAGGGTCCCTTCTGGAGGATTTCTTTTAATGTTTATTATAATTGTCAAGGAGAGCCTGAAAGATAAGTTCTGATGTGATTGCAGGCTGCTCTGGCAACATAGAAAAGTCTGATAATGGCAAAGGAACAAAGGGATAAAGTGTCAATAATTGGTCATAATACATAGTATCCGAGGAACCATGTACTGAACAGGGTAAGATCATTAGGTGTGTTCCAAGTGTACCAAGGTTTTTGTGCTTCAGGAATAATTATCGTTATTCCTATAATAACTACTGTTATTAACTACTGTTAATAACTACAACAACAACAAAAAAAAGGTTTTTGTACTTTAGGAATAACTACTGTTGTCCTATATTCATGTTCAGATCATCAGAACTGGTCTCCTTAAGGTGTAAGGTTCTCTCTTACTCAGGGGCCCAAAGCTAAAAATCAGAATTTTGAAAAATAGAATGTACAAGGAACTATTTGAAGCAGGTAGGTAATAGAAAAGTAAAACTCTTTATGGAATTATTTGCATTTAACAAATGGGGAAGCTGGATTTGTAACATTCAAACATCACCTGAGATACTACTAAAATAGTAAAAAAAAAAAAAAAAAAAAAAAAAAGGAGCATAGAGAGGAAATGAATCAAAGGTGGGCTTGTAATCCATTGTTATTTAAATTAAAAATGTACCCTCTCCTTCACTTCCCTGTATCTCTCCTTCAAAAAACTGATCTGACTCCCTGTTGTTAGGTGCTGAGGAAGAGAAGAGTGTGGATTTCCATTCATTTCCTTCTTTCATCACTCTAAAACTGTTGTCTCTGGTTTCTCTATTTATGTTGGGCAAAGGGAAGAAGGAAAAGTAAAGAAAAAGAGCACAGTGTTACATTGAAAGTACTATTTGTTTTCTTATCAGGGCTCATGGATCCAGATATTGCTTTCTCTGTAGCTATTTTAATAACGAGGTGAGGTTCCCATTATAAAATCTCCCATTTGCTCTTCCCTTCTCTGGTTAGCTATTTACAACTCCTCATCAGTGCCTGGCATCTTATAATGAAACCTCCATAATTTCTTTTAATAGGATCATTCACAATTCATTATATCATCCTGAACAAGACTAACCTGAAGAGTCACCCAGTAATACTGCAAAGTCATAAATTAGTGTGCAATTAATTGTTAAATGAATGATGAAATTAAATGTAAATGGAAGGTAATGGACAGATTTTGAAACAGAAATACAATAACTACCTGGAAATTGATATTCCAGTCACATTTTATATATGACATTTTATTTGGAGTTTATTTTTTATCTAGCTGATTTTGTTGAAATTAATGCCTGAAAAAAAGTAAGCCATAAAATGGTAACATCAGTTCAGCCAAAATAGTTTTGAAATCCGTATTGTAATAAGACACCCCAATAAACCACACTTTTCCATGGGAGTATTTGAGAGCTGCCATTTGGCAAAATATAACTGTGATTACGGGGATAGTAAACCATACTTACAATTACAATGTGTAATTAATTTGCTAATTAAAAGAATGTTCAACAACTGTTGATAATAATGAAAGGCCATAGATCTAAAAATCAGTTCTATTCTAATAAACATTCAAGAAAAGACTAGTTACCAAAAGGAAGAAAGGAAGAATTGTGTGATAAATTAACTTGACATAATAAATTCTGGGTGCAGAAAAATTAGGCCAAAATTAGACCCGTCAAGCTCATCAAGCATATTTCAGTCCTGGGTATTAAAAATTACCATCATTTTGTACCACCTTAACTATTTCTTAGAAATCTTGCTCTGGAGCCTTACACTTTTGGACAAAATTACACCAATTAGATTTTTTTTTCCCTAGGTAAGGATAGAACCTGAATCTGACAAACTCTGATGAGCACTGGACCCATAAAGTTAAATAGTTCTGAGACAAAAGTCTACCTCGTGACAATACCAAACAAGGTGTATAAGAAATTTCTGGAAAACTAAAGATGTGTACCTTATAGAGGAAGGGAAGTGGTCTACAGAAAAGAGGATGAAGCAGACTCAGAAAACAGGAGGAGACTAAAAGACTTCTTGTAAGGATTTCTAGTTCCTGTGAAATCTAAACATGATTTTTTTTTTTTTTTTTAATGATAGTCACAGAGAGAGAGAGAGAGAGGCAGAGACACAGGCAGAGGGAGAAGCAGGCTCCATGCACCCGGGAGCCCGACGTGGGATTCGATCCTAGGTCTCCGGGATCGCGCCCTGGGCCAAAGGCAGGCGCCAAACTGCTGCGCCACCCAGGGATCCCTAAACATGATTTTTAAAATAAGTTCTTAAACTAAGTCTCTTTTCTCTCAAATAAGTTTCAGTATATTTCTTGCAGGTTATATACCCTATGACATCTCAGAAGATAATGAAAACAGGAGATTGAGGAAAAAGGTGAGGAATTAGAGAGGCAGTTTTCACAGATTTTATGTAAAGTAATAATAAAATGAATTTCATAAAAATAGTCTCACAAAAGGCTCATCCAGTATGATTTCTCTTTCACTGACACTGACTTTGGCTCCTTTGAATAAAGATTTGGTAACTGAACACTCTGGACCTGATAATAAATATGTAATCATTTGAAATGAAATGCTATTTTTAAATCACTAAAAGATTTCGATATTCTGTACTTTTTTTCCAAGAAAATTCCATAAGGCCTTACATATTTTTGAGAGAAAAAAAAAATCACCTTTTTAATTTGACCCTTTAATGTGCTTTGTGTATTTAACTCCCTCAGTTAAAACCTGTTTGTAGGTTTTAAAAACCTACAAATAAAGTCATGCTAAAATATTTGGCATTTGAGGCCTAAGAAATCCTCATGAGTCATTTAAAAAGTTTCTAATGAAACCTACATATTTGGATGTGTTCTATCTGTATACCATCAATCATTTCATGTATAGTCATGTGATTTAACACAATGTGACTGATGAAATCTCTCAGGAGCAGATGTAACTGACAGGACCTAAATTGATGTTTTATGAAAATGTACTCTGAATATGCCTGAAAAGATGCCTTTGATATGGCAGCAGGCATTAATGTGCTATCTTTATAACTTATGACTTAAAAGGTTATATCTCTAGAGAAGGCACGATCTCAAAATAACAGGAATGGTTTAATTCTTTCCCGATGCTCCCATCTTGACTCTTATTAATTTCTTTTTTTCCATAGGGAAAATATTCATCTATAAAAATAATCATTTGAATTCTCCTATCCCTTAGTTTCACCTATTAGTCCTTTTCTTTCTGTACTGATTATTTATATGAATATAGGTATTTTAAACTTCAGGCCTATAAAAGTGAATTAGTACCCTATTGATCTTCTGAGTCTTGCTTATGTCCTGTCTTAAATATTCTATATAAAAATTATACACAGTAATACCCTGATTATACCTTCCACCTCAAAACTTACAAAGGTCTTCTACATCAGTTTCCATGAAAAAATAAGGGAAACAATCCTGTTGACAAGACACTCATATACCCTAGTGGACGTCAAGAATTGTGGGGGATGGAGGGATAGATCCATGTATATTTTGAAACTGAATTAAGCCATGTTTATGTAACAGAAAGGCAACTTTTTTTTAGAAAGGTAAATATCATTAAATAAAGGTATTCTTTTTCTTTTGAGAATCTCTACGGATTTGTGTAAGAATGTGAAGACCTGGATATGAGTTTGGGAATTGAGAGAGCTGAGTTGCTCTATGTGTTAGATTTGTAAGAAGTCAAAGTTCATAAAACATCTCAGGAGGGAATGCAAGAGGCTGAGCCTGAGAAACATGGAAGAAGACTATAATCTGAAGCAAAGAAACCGAAGACAGAAATATGAAAAAATTAATAACAGGTATATAAAATATTTATATAAATGTATACTCATTTTTGTGAAAAGCTTCATTCATTTTCATTGTTTAATATCACAATGTACAGTACCCATTTTCTGACTGTAGGGAAATTATTCACCCATTTTGCTACTGATGGATGTTTAGGCTGTTTCTTTTTTAAAGATTTTATTTACTTATTCATGAGAGACACAGGCAGAGGGAGAAGCAGGCTCCATGTGGGGAGCCCGATGTGGGACTCAATCCCAAGACCCTGAGATCACAACCTGAGCCTAAGCCGGGTGCTCAACCACTGAGCCACCCAGGTGCCCCATTGTTTCCAATTTGAAATTACTGTTAATAAAACTTCTACAAACATACTTGTACATATCTTTTCATGGGTATTAATACTATTTTTGGAATAGACTGGTAAGTGTTAGGGAATACATATGTTTAGCTTTAGTAGATATTTTCAAACAGTTTTCCAAAGTGGTTGCAGCAATTTATATTCTCATTAATAGTGTAAGAATATTCATTCCTTCTGTTCCATATCCTCATTAATACTGGGTAATATCAGACATGAGACTGAGTCATGCTGATGGCTGCATTTCTCACATGAATAATGTTACAGAACTTTCCTTGTTTGTTTATTGGCCATTTTGAAACTCACATTTGCAAAGTTCCTGTTCAAGTTTTTCAACTATTTTTAATGAAGTTGGCATATTTGAAAAAAAAATTCAGTAGAGGTTTTCAGATATTTTGGATATGAAATCTTTTCAGATATATGTACTGTTAATATCTTCTCCTAACCTGTAATTTGCATTTATCTTAACTTCTTCAAGTTGACTTTGATGTACAGTTGTGCTTAATTTTATTGGAGTCTGTTTTATCGTTACTTCTTTTGTTATTGACTTTGTATCTTAAAAAAATCTTTGTCTATATCAAAAACATAAGTATTCTCTTGGATATTCATTTAAATGTATAAAAAGTTTAAAAGAACACTGGAGACATATAATTGGTTCAGTATCAATTTTGGGAAACATCAAAGAGCCACACTGAATTGCAGTCAGAAGTCAGGTAGCCCTGTGTATGTGTCGATCCGTTTCTGTGTACATCATTCTGTTATATTGCCCCATTTTATCTGAACTTGTATTTATATTTACACTAATATATGATGTCAATGATTACAGCTTGATTTTTAAAATTCTTTTAAAGATTCTATTTATTTATTCATGAGAGACACAGAGAGATAGGCAGAGACTTAGGCAGAAGGAGAAGCAGGCTCCTCAAGGGGAGCCCTACGTAGGAATTTGATCCCGGGACTCTGGGATCACTCCCTGAGCTGAAGGCAGATGCTCAACTGCTGAGCTACCCAGGCGTCCCTGATTATAGCTTTATAGTAAGATTTAGTATATTAGTTAGTATAATAATACTTCTTTCCTTCTATAATGTCACCTTGGCTATTCTAGGTCTTTTGTATTTCCATATAAAATATAAAGCCAGGTCTCTCTCTCATACACACATACCTGTCAATTTTTTATTGATATTATATAGAATCAATAGAGCTATTTGGATAGAAACTTTAATATATTGACTTAAAAAAAAACATAGTGGATTCCTTTTGTTTAGATCATCACTGATTTCTCATGTCAATGTTTTATAATTGTGGATGTTTGCATACCTTTCATTATATGTATTTTTAGCTATTAAATATATTTGACTCTATTACACATTTATATTTTTCATATTCAATTGTATTTAGTTGCTAATTGACAGAATTTCATTTAAAATACTAACTTTATGTCAAGAAATGTTGCAAAATTTACTTATTTCTAAATATTTTTGATTCTTTGGATTTTCCACATACACAATCATGCCATATACAAATATGAGACACCATTGCTTGTATGTGTGGAGAAAATCGTAGATTTTTCTTTTATCCTCTTAGAACATCACATTAAATGGTTTCTGAAGTGTAAAATGATTTTCATTCCTAGAATAAATATAACTTGATCATGGTATATTATCCTTCTTATAGATCACTTTATTCTATTTGTTAATAGTTTATTAATGATATTTGTTTCAAGGCTCACAAGAGGTATATGACCTTATTTTCCCTCTTTAATGTGTATTTAAGGTTTTGATATTCATTTATGCTTATCTTATAATTGTTTTCATTTTTTTATGCTCTGAAAAACTTCAGAATTTTATTAATTTATCCCTTAGTATTTGCATAGATACGCTACTGAAGCCATCTTACCTGGAATTTCCTCTTTGTGAAGGTTTAGAATTATGGATTCATTGTTTTAGCAGATATGTGATTATTTATATTTTCTATTTCTTCATGTGCCAGTTCTATTAAAAATGTTTTTCAAGTGATTTCATCTATTTCATCTAAACTTTCAATATATATAATCTATAATCTATGTTTTATTTTTTCTATAACTGGATATACTAGGAATTTATCAACTTTGATAATTTTTCAAAGCTTTATTGATTTCTGTTTTATTTTAAATTGATTACTTATTTGCTGTTATTGCTATTTTTAGCCTTCAATTTATTTTAGTCTAATTTATTTTATTTTTCTAGCACCTTGGAGATTTAGATATTCATTTAAATATTTTTACTCCTCTAATATATGCACTTAAAGCTATAAATTTCCTCTTATTACTACTTCAACTGTATTTTTACAAGTTCTTTTTTTTTTTTTTTTTACAAGTTCTAACTTTGAATTTTCATTATTCAGCTATAGTTTGGTATTGTTTTTTTTTTTTTAAGATTTTATTCATTTATTTTGAGAAAGAGAGAAAGAGAAAGAGCACACAAGTGAAGGGAAGGGCAGAGGAAGGGAGAGAATCTCAATCAGAGTCCACGTGGAGCAGAGAGCCCAACATGGGGCTCAATCTCACTACCCTGGGATCATGAGCTGAGTCAAAATCAAGAATCTACACTTAATTGAATGAGCCACCGAGGTGCCCTTGTTCATTACTTTCTAATATTTACTCTAATTTCTTCTTTAAGACATTGATTATGCAGAATACTGCTTAATTTAAAAACATTTTCTAGGAAAATTTCTCTAATTGAGTTCTAATTTAATCTTGCTGTGGTCAAAGAACATAGCTGTATAAATTCAGTTCTTTGAAAACTGTCAAAACTCTGTTTATGGACAGCATATGGTCTATTTTGGAAGATGTTCTCTATGCATTTTATTTTATTTTATTTTATTTTTTTAAAGATTTTATTTATTTATTCGTAGAGATGCAGAGAGAGAGAGAGAGAGAGGCAGAGACACAGGCAGAGGGAGAAGCAGGCTCCACGCAGACAGCCTGATGCGGGACTCGATCCAGGGTCTCCAGATCACGCCCCGGGCTGCAGGCGGCGCTAAACCGCTGCATTTTAAAAGAAGATTTCTCCACTCTAGATGTGTTTGATCTCCATATTTTCTCAGCCTTGAGAAATCTCTGAAATCTCTGGTAGATATTCCAAGCATATCATGGCTCTTCTCTGTTAAATTTTTTTGTAAGTTCACCTTGTACATACAATAATAGGGGTCAGCCAAGGAACTATGAAAATTCTCACATGAATTTATGCAGTTACTTTTCTGCAAATCTCTCTCTAATGAATCCTGGCCCCAGAAAGAATCCAGAGCAACAAGACAGCTCAGCCTCCAATCTGTGTATCCTCTATTCAGAAAGAGAGTTGTAACTTGAAATCCCTATTCCATAATTATCTGGAAAATGCTCTCCTGGAGAAAGTCCAAGTTCATATAGGGAATCACTGACTGTTTCCCTTCTTCCTTTGCTCCACTGACTGTAGACTTACCAATTGTCCAAATTCTTTAAACAGTTGTTTCTATAGTATAGTGATCCTTGAATAATTAATAACAGAATTAAGTATGATTCCAGTTATTACATATTGGTCATAACTGAAAATATTTTCAAAAATTTTAAAGTAGGAAAATAATAGCATTGTTTATATCCTTTATAGTAATAATCCAAAAAGAGTCATAAATATGAGTGAATCAGGAGGAAGTGAAAGTTTTCTGGAACAAACTATTTGGATAAGTAAGAAATACTGAGATATACTGTATAGGTAAAGTGGTTATGAAAAAGGATAGTTAAAAAGAGTAAGTGGACGGAAAGTAGATGTTGTAGTGAGAAATTCTCTAGTTGAAATAAGCAGTAAAGTCACCAATTTGATGTGATAATGTGAAAGGAAGTACTGAAGTTTGATGAAAGAGAATAAATTATGAAATAATTAACTGAAAAGTGAAAATGTGAATATCCAAATTCAATGCAGTCTAATTGCCAGCAACGTAAGGGCTTGTTTGAGGTTTTGATCACGAAAGATGAAAGAAATTCATGTGTTTTTCTCAGCTATGTTCACCTGTGTAAGGACCTATGAAGAGAATTTTGGGTTTAACCAGGACTGCGATTTAACCTTTTCAGTATTACAAGGCTAGAAAGAATTTACGAGCTTTAAGTGAGGAGGTGATTATGATCTTCCTTGAAGTGTAAGATAAGCAAGGAGGGAAGGAAGAGTATGAAGAAGGTCATAGACAAGGTCATAGATGGTGAAAACCAGAAAGGATCTAAGGATTAAAGAAGGTTCAGATTTGTTTGAGGATTGTTTAAGTTGGGCTATTAGAGGAAATGAGCTGGAAAATAGGAGGTAATGATCAGGATATGGCACTTAAGTTGAGATAATATATACTCTGCATCTTTTTTTTGTCTACTGACATTCACTAGAACACATCGTATACACAGTTGACTTAAACGGGGTTTGTGGTGTGTGTGTGTGTGTGTGTGTGTGTGTGTGTGTGTATGAGTGCGTGTACACATGCATGCATGTAAAAAGAAACTAAAGGGCTAAGTTTTATAGTTGCGTACATGTAGTGGAGAACAAAAATAGCCTAAATGTAATGGCATATGATTGCTAAACTGAAAGGAATTTAGCAGAAGCAGGATTTATGAGCCATACATAATTATAAGAACATATGCCTCTTGGGAATTTTCTGATATCGTGTAGAGGGCAATGCATATTTTAATATTGCTATAATAAAAGTCTCAGGACATTTTATTTCTATCTCAAAGAGATTCAGTTTAGCTTATATCTGGAGTATATTTGGAATTTCCAACTGATCCATCAAAGTGAGTCACGGTACTTTTGAACAATTAAGCCCAAATGATGAGACAGCTATAATTAAAATAATGCCTTCCAACAATAATTACATCACCTGTCAAATGATGTTTTCTAAAAACTCAGTGGAAGGGACCTCAGCTTCATCTACTACTCTGTGTATGTCTTCACTAAGGACATAAAGTCAGTGTTGAATACTATCGAGAAAATTGTCATCCTGAACATTTTTACCAGATTTTATTGAAGAGATTTTCAGTTTCATTACTTAATAAGATATTTTCATGGTGGTTTTGAGTGAGATTTTAAAAATAATACTTAAGATATTGTTTGTGTAATATTGGGTTGCAGAGAAAAATGTTGGCTACAGTAAATATAAAAGCTCAATTATCCTGGCCACCAAAAATATAAAATATAGGCAACAAGTTTTAAAAAGACAAATAATACAGTTTTTAAAAAGACAAATAATACACTAGAATATATGTTTAACACAGACAGCAAGCAAAAAGCAGCATCTCTAATACACAATAAATGACTATAAACTGATTCAATAAAGGCATCTCACATTATAAAAGTGAATAATTTGATGAGTATAGCAATTGTACCTGTGTGAATGATTTTGAGAGTTTGGTATATTTTTTATGAATCGCAGTAATGTTTAACATTGTTCTATCTATGTTTTTTGGATTATGTCCCTTACCTATTCACTTAAAAAATATTTTATTTAGTTATTCAGGAGAGACACAGAGAGGCAGAGACAGAAGTAGGCTCCATGCAAGGAGCCGGATATGGGACTCCATCCCAGGACTCCGGCATCACGCCCTGAGCTTAAGGCAGATGCTGAATTGCTGAGTCACCCAGGCGTCCAATTACCTATTTACTTTTGAGTTTTTGTGCTTTTGTTATTATCTTGTAAAGGGTATTTTTACATACATTTTCAGTATTTTTTCAATTTTGTATTATGACAATCTATTCTGATTTGTATTCCCATCATCTTCTCATTTTATATAGTGTGTTTGTTTTTCCTTATAATAGGAAGTTGAAATTCAATTCATCTGTCTTCATAGGGATTTTTCTTGCATTTATATTTCTTGAAAAGTCCTTATATTCCCTACTTATCTGACATGTCATTAAAATGCTATACACACATACGCTCTCATTTCTATTCCATGGGTCAGTTTATCTACCCCTGTGCCTTTTCATACCCTGTTACTTAGGATAGATTCATAACAGGTCTTGACATGTTATAACTCCCTGCTTTTCATTTAGAATTATACTAGTTACCCAAGAAAAACTGTAATACTTATTAAAGAATACATGTACAAAAATATCTATAGAAACATTATGCAACAACTGCAAAAAATAAGAAACAACCTAAATACACAAAAATTGATGAAGAATAAACTGAAGACTCAGTGGACTATTATATAGCAGTCATAATGAATGAATCAGAGATATGTGCAAATACAATGGTTAATTTTATGCATCAATGTGGCTGGGCAATGTTGCCCAGTTGTTCTGTCAAACACCATGCTCGATATTATTGTGATATTACTTTTTAAGAAGATTAGAATTTACAATCAATTTAAGTAAATCAGATTACCCTCCATAATTTGGGTATGCTATTCAATCAGTTAAAGCCCTTAAAAGCAAAAACTGAGGTTTCTTAGACAAGAAGAAATTATGCCCCTAGACTATAACATAGAACTCCTGCCTGAGTTCAGCCTGCAGGCCTGCCCTATGGATTTCAGACTCAATATTGCAAATTCAACTCTTACCTCAATTTCCAGCCAGCCAGCCTGCCTTACAAATTTCTGAATTGTCTGCCCTTGTGATCACATGGGCCAATTCCTTAAAATAAATCTCTCCTTCCTGATATATCCTATGGGTTCTGTTTCTTTGGAGAACACTGAAAAAATATATGTGGTAAATCTTAGAAATAACAATATTTATGAATAAAATAAAAGACTCTGTTCACAAAAGAAGAAATGTAAATGACTGATAAGTTTAAGAAAAGATATTCACGAGTGGCTTTTAAAAAAGCAAATAAACTCAACAATAAAAGAACCATTATTTTTATAACGTCAAAGGATAAAACAAAATATAATAGAAACAACAAAAAATCCAAGCAAACAAAATATGACATTCAATATCATCTACTAGTGTGAGAAAATCAGGAAAATATGAAAGAAATATTTCCCTCCATTGCTAAGGATACTGTGAATTATTACACTTTTGTTGAGAATGATTCTGGCATGATCTCTTAAAATTAGAAATCAGTCTATGTTTTAAGCCAACAATTCAACTCCATTAAAATAAAAAACAAGACGGTAGGCAGCCCGGGTGGCTCAGTGGTTTAGAGCCACCTTCAGCCCAGGGCATGATCCTGGAGACCCGGGATCGAGTCCCACTTTGGGCTCCCTGCATGGAGCCTGCTTCTCCCTCCGCCTGTGTCTCTGCCATTCTCTCTCTCTCTCTCTCTCTCTCTCTTTCTCTGTGTGTGTGTGTGTGTCTCATCAATAAATAAACATAAAAATCTTAAAAAAAAATCAAGATAGTGGCTGAATAAAATATATTTATCTACTCTGTTAGATTATGCTAAAACTACTTAAAAAGTGGTGATGGGGGTATAAGGGAGGTGGTAGCAAATTTATTCATATTTTTCTTATACATATGTATACTTTAGACAAGTAGCACTAAGAATTAACTTTAAATTAAAAGTAGTAAGAATTTCATACAGGATTACTAGAATATATTTAGGGAAATTAGTCTAATTGACTATTAATTTGTTATTAAAGAACAGAATGTTCAAATATGTTCAAATAAATTTTGATTATCTTCCCTACCAATAAAAAATTTAGAAAGTATTCCCATACTGAATATGTATTTATCTATACATTTTTATTTTTCCTCCTTACATTGTTTAAAAGTTGTTAGTCTCTCTGAACATCCCTTTTTTTGTTGTTGTTGTTTATTATCATTTTTAGAATAAACAGTTTCTGGAGGAAGAAGCAGAAATAAGGAAAATTATAGGTTGCTCAGATTGGGTAATACAGCTGCCAGTAGGCACCTTATCATTCAGGTGTGTTATGTTTTCTCTAAATCAACACAAAACATTTTAAGCTTTTATGACACTGTGACTTCAGTGCTCATCCATCCTAATGCAAAGTCTTTTGGCTGTACCTATTTGAATAATATTTAAGAAGATATTTATTTTTAAATACTGGGTTTAGATAGGAGCTTGACCAGAAAATAATTAGATGTGTTAGTTTTTTTTTTTTTAAGATTTTATTTATTTATTCATGAGAGACACAGAAAGAGAGAGAGAGGCAGAGACACAGGCAGAGGGAGAAGCAGGCTCCATGCAGGGAGCCCGATGTGGGACTCGATCCTGAGTCTCCAGGATCAGGCCCTGGGCTGAAGGTGACGCTAAACCGCTGAGCCACCGGGGATGCCCAGATGTGTTAGTTTTAAAGCTATTCAAATATTTTCTTTAAGTGGATTCCCTCCATGGGTTAAATGTTTTAATTTGTATTATATTAATTTTATTTCAGTTACATGGAAAACAAGTCTCTAGTTTTTAATATTAAAACCATATTAGCCTTGACCTTCATTTAGTTACTAAAAGAATCCCCCCAAATTATTTTTAATATAAAAGCCTGTTTGAAAATGGAAAATATGAACAGTATCCTAATATTTGTCTGAATTCTGAAAGTTACAAAAACAATTATATATGGTGAGGAAAAGCAATGTCAAGTACACAGACCACTGAAGGGGTTCAGAACAAGTCTTCACCAAATGTGCCGCTTTGGCATGCAGACTATTTTGAGCTGAAGGCACCAGGACCCTGCAGATTCAAGTGAAACCTTTGTCTCTCTGTAAGTATAAAATTTTAGATAGAGGGCCTGGGCCAGGAAGAGAATAATCACTGGAGATAAGTACAAAGAATATGGGCTAGGAACAATAAGCTGGGGTAGAGGTAAGAGAGATCAGTAGGGCCTGGAGATCAAGTTCCTCTCTGTTTCATATTATTTTTGCATAGCATGACAAATATTTGTTTACCTAATATTTGCTATTCCCATCTTCCTAAGAATTATTGTCCTCTCCTTTGAAGTCCCAGATCCCTACACCCTTACTCCTTAGTTCAGAATAGCATATTAGGTCTCATGTTCTTAGGGGGTCCCATATGCATATAATTAAACTTGTTTTTCTTCTGTTACCATGTCCTATGTTAATTTGATTATTAGATCAGCCAAAGAAGTGAGAAGGGTAAAGAAAAAAATTTCCTCAACACTTCAAATATTTTTTTAAAGGTTGTGTCTTGAAACATCATCATTAAATAAATAAAACAGCGCAATTATGTAATTAGCAACAGGTTACACAATATATTTGTAACAACTACCTACATCATTGTTTTGGGTAAACATGCTTTTCTATGAAAATATTATTATAAAGATGACATAGGTGAATGAATGCTTCAAATAAAGAAATAAATTATACATTTCCAATGTCAAATTTTAATAGTTTGATTAGGAAAACACTGATCTGAGACTAGCATACACGGCTAATGAGAAAAACATAATAGGGAGCTTTTGTTTAGAGCTGAAACATTCTTGCTTTCAATTGATAGCCAGAGACAAGATTGATCCCACAACAGATACATCCCTGTACTAGAATTTATGGAAATTGACTCTTTTCTCCCTCACTTATCTTATGGGCAATTTGCTATGCATAATCCTGCTACCCTAGCCCCAAATATATAGAATCTTCTTCAACTCTTCAAAATCACACTTATACGAATATGTGTGAGTGTGTGTGTTTACATTAAGAAATTAAACTTATAATCATTACAAAATATTTATTTTTGTTGTTTTACCTACTACAAAATGACTTAGAAGACTTTGGGTTTAAGGGCTACATAAACACAAAGCATTATGAACAATTACAAGCCTGATGTTCCTTTCATCTAACACTTTTCTTCCCCAGAGATAGTCAATTTAGGAAATTGAACAGTTCGACTCACATACTGACAAACAGATAGCTGATTCTGCCTAACGTAAAAAGTTGTTTTCTATGCTTTGTTTCAGTTTGATAATTCAGAGTCAATGGCATGAAATGCTATGAAATTTTATCCTGAAGGTCACATTCCAGTCTTTTATGAAATTAAACCAATCGTTCAAATGGAGAAAAGTAGGTTTCTGAACAAATAGCTTTGTCTTCCTGCAAATCTCATGAGAATTTGTTCATGCTGACTCCTTATCTTAACATGTAACACAATCGCCAATTAGTGTCAAAGTTACTGGAGCCATCGCATTCCCAACTACATTAACCTTATGTACTGGTTCAAGGAAAATGCAATTATTCTTCTTCTAAACTAATCACTAATTTCAAAGTTATTATTAACTAATTTAATCTTTAAATTGGTATAACCTATCAAACTCTGTATTAAATTTATTGCTGAAAGAAGAGTATTTGGATATATGTGCTAAAACCAAAGCAAGTGGAAAATAGGATTATCTTAAATTCAGTTGCACAGAAACCATGCTTTTAACCTTGTCCAGGTCAGAACCATTGGAAGAAAAAAAAAAAAGACATTATTCATGTCACTGAAGACTAGGGGTAATTTTTCTAATTCCCTGGCATATTAATGACCAACAATGAGTGAGCCCCTTAAGTACCTCATTTATTGTCTTAAATATGAAAATGTTTTAGAGATTAGAGAGGAAATTGTTTGAATTAATTAACTGAACTGGCGCTCAAGGGATCTAGTACAAGATTTTCAGACAAAAGCTGGGAATTTACAATAATGACATTTCTTTCATGGTTAGAAAATATAGCACCAGTGGGATTTGGAGGCACTCTTAACATTTTAGCTGATGTCTGTTGAGGGCTTAAGAACCCTCTGAAACCATTTATTTTATTCATTGGAGACTTCTCTCAATTACATTATAAAAGGCATCACATTAAAATAGCCATGAGGCCCACAAATTTCATCATATAAGTGGAATCGGATAACTGGCACAATGAAAATTCAGAATGCAAATAGAAGCTATTAAAGTAATAGCGTCATTTAAAAAAATTCTTTTTGCAGGAAAGGTAATGTGTAGAAAGATAAAAACAGAATTGTGTTGTACATGGTTAGCTTAATCACATTTTCATTTCTCTTGTGGGTTATCAGTTGCAAATGAGACTCCCTTGTGCTTAAGAATCCATCCATATGGTGATTCTTTCCCCTGGCATGACAAAGGAATTTGAAAAAGCATTTGGTTTAACCTGGATTACATAAACACCCAAAAATGTAAAGTTCAAGGCTGGACGAAAATGTGCACTTATCGATTCATTTATCTAGCTATCTATAACATATTTCCCCATTCCTACATTCATCTATGGATTTATATGCATCCATCCATCCATCCACCCATGCCAGATTACTCCAGACTGATCAACCTATACTACATAAACCACAATCTATAGCACATCTGAAACCTGTATTCTTTCTAACAAATGAACTATTTAGAAGTACTGAAGGTTAAAACACCATCTGCCTTATTTACCAATTTGGTAAACAATACTAAAGCATTTATATGTATCATTCCCCACTCCTTATTATCTTTCTTTACATTCAAAAACCAAAGTTCAAAAACTGTTAGGCTCCAGACATCAAATTTGTTCCAATTTCCAAAGTTTATGGAAAAAATAATAAAATAATTAATAAAAAATAACAAATACAAATTTATCTCATTAAAAATGGAGATTTAATTTACATAAATTCTACATATTTAAAGTATAAAATTTGTTAAATTTTTTTTACAAAAATTTGTTAAATATTGACATGTGTACATAACCATGAAAACATCAACACAATCAAAATAATAAACATAGTCGTCACTTCAAAGTTTCCTCATGAACCTCTGTAATCCTCCCCTACAATCATACCCTACCCCATCCCTAGGCAACTTCTGATTTGTTTACTATAAATTATTTTGTGTTTCCTAGACATTGATTTAAATAGAATCATACAACATGCACTCTTTTGTCTTGCTTCTTTCAATCAGCATACTTGAGATACATCCATGTAGCAGATTGTATCAATAGTTCATTATTTTTATTACTGACTAGCATTCCACTATGTGCATATATAACTACTTCATTTATCTATTTAGCTATTGATACACATGGTCTGTTATTAGATTTTTGCTATGAACATTCATAGGAAGTTTTTTATAGATATATGCTTTTATTTTTCTTCTATAACTTTAGGTTTTCCATTTAGATGTAAGATGTATTTTGAAATTTTTTGAGTATGATATCAGGCATATATCACGGGTCCTTTTTTCTTGTATATACAATTGCATAAACCAACTATTTCAACAATATGTTTTAAGACTATCATTTCTCTATCAAATTGCCTTTATTCCTTTGCTTAAAATCAGTTGATCATATATGTATGATCTGATTTTGTTCCATTTTTCTATCTTTGTATCAACATCATGCTATCTTAAATACTGAAGCTTTACATAAAATCTTCAAAGCAGGTAATACTAGTTTTCCAACTTTGCTTTTTAAATTTTCGGAACTCGATCCCAGGACTCCAGGATCACGCCCTGGACCAAAGCACACACCAAGCCACTGGGCCACCCAGGGATCCCCCCAAGTCTGCTGCTAATTTGAGTGAAATTATATAATTTATAGATTAATCTGAGGGGAATTTACATTTTAGTTGCTGAATCCTCCAGCTCATAAGTATGTATATCTCACTATTTATTTAGGTCTTTAATTTCCTTCAGCAATGTTTTCTATAATTTTCAACATTCAGGTCTTTCATATCTTTTGTCACAATAGAGTCCTAAGTATTTCATATATGTTTGTATTCTTGTAAATGGAATTACTTTTAATTTGAATTTGCTGTTGCTAGCATACAAAAATATAGTTGATTTTATCTATAGATTTCTATAATTTTGCTAAATTCATTTTCTAATTCTATTAACTCATTCATAGATTCTCATATACAGATTTTCTGTATAATGATCATTTTGCACATGAATAGATCTTAATTTTTTTTTCCTTCTTAATTTTCAATATGGATATTAAAAATTCATTTTCTTGCTGGATAACATGGACAAGATCAGTCAGTACAATGTTATACAGAAGTGCTAAAAATAGACATCCCTGACTTATTTCCAGTTAGTGTGGAAACATTCATTGTTTCACCATTAAGTATGATGTTAACTATAAGTTTATGTGTTTGTTTGTTTGCAGAAATCCATAAAAAGATTAAGGAAGTTCTCTACTCTTCTTGGCTAAAAGCTTTTTTAGTTTTTTTGTTTTTAATCAGGAATGGATGTTGGATTTTTTTTTTACATACCTTTTCTACAGAAATTAACATGATCGTATGGCTTTTCTTTTGTAACTTGTTAATGTGTTTAATTACATAAATTTATTTTTGGACATCAAAATGAAAGTTTCATTTCTGGGACAAACTATAGTTAATCATGTTATAGTATCCTTTCTGTATAATGTTGAGTTCACTTTGCTAAAATTTTGAGAAATACTTTCTTGTTATATCTTTATCTGGTTTTGGTATCATAGTAATACTGGCTTCACAGAATAATATGGGAATTATTCTCTCTTTTTTCAGTTGTCTTAAAAATTTTTGTGAAAAACATTTGTACTTGGGAGTTTTCCTCATGGGAAGATTTTTAAATATAAATAAATTATTTGATAGAGAGTAAGCTAAACAGGTTATTCCTTTTTGAACAACTTTTGCTAGTTTGGATCCTTTTGGGGATTTATTGATATTATTTAAGTTGCCAAATTTA